>NC_142932.1:112317270-112484770 GCF_046866305.1 Octopus bimaculoides | reverse complement strand
GGGGTGCATGTGTGTGCATGGGTGAATATTTATATATATGTATATATGCATGTGTAAGTGTATTTTTGCTGGTGTGGAAGAGAATGTTTGTGTGTGTGTGTGTGTGTGTGTGTGTGTGTGTGTGTACATACAGGTGCAGGAGTAGCTGAGGTGAAAAGTTTGCTTCCCAAGCACATGGTTCCAGGTTCAATGCCACAGTGTTTTCTGTTACAGCCTCAGGCCAACCAAAGCCATCTGAGGGGTTTTAGCACATGGAAACTGAAAGAAGTTTGTCGAGTGTGTGTGTGTGTGTGTGTGTGTGTGTGTGTGTGCACGCGCGTGTATTTTCACTGAGTTAAATAAGTGGAAGACAGTGTTCATACAGTGTATCTCTTTCATGAATTATTCATGTAAACATGTGTGTATGAATGCATGTATGTATATGTGTCATTTTGGAACAATGCTTTTGTGTTAACTTATTTGCATACTTATGAAGAATTGACATGAAATTTTCTTTTTGTTTGCTTTTTTACTTTTTTTTTTTTACCTAAACACGCATTGTAACTTGGCACTGCCTACTGTTTTCCATTGTTGTTTTGTGAGATTTGAGTAAATAGGTTACAGAAAAATTTCTTCTTACATGTCCTATCCTTCACCTAGAAAAAGGCAAAGAAAACATTCTTGTAACCTCCTCTTGAGAAGAAGAAGAAAACAGATTTAAAATTTAAAGAAAAAAAAAAGCACTAATTGATTTCAAAATACATAACCATATAAAAATAATATTGGAGCAAAAGATAACTATAAATTTACAAAAAAGGTGAAAAAGAAAGTAAAAATATTCCTATGGCTTAAATTATACAGAAAACATGATCTATTAACAACAGCATTACCAGCAGTCGCAGCAATAACTACTACCAGGATAATAATAATAATAATAATAATAATAATAATAATAATAATAATAATAATAATAATAATAACAACAATATATCATAAACAAAAACAAGATCATTACATAATTGTTATGTATTTTGGAGGGAAAACATTTCTGAGGTAAAGAATGTACGTGGTGTTATTTCTACAATAACTACCTCTATGTGTTTGTTCGACCTGCTAGAAATAACAGCTGAATTCTTTCAAATCACTCCCTATTGACTTTTTTCTTTTACTTGTTTTCAGTCATTTGACTGCGGCCATACTGGGGCACTACCTTTTGTCGAACAATTCGACCCCAAGATTTATTCTTTGTAATCCTAGTACTTATTCTATCGGTCTATTTTGCCAAACCGCTACGTTACAGGTACATAAACACACCAACATCGGTTGTCAAGCGACGGTGGGAGGACAAACACAGACACACAAATATACCCACACACACACATATACGATGAGCTTCTTTCAGTTTCCATCTACCAAATCCACTCACAAAGCTTTGGTTGGCCCGAGGCTATAGTAGAAGACACTTGCCCAAGGTGCCACGCGGTGGAACTGGACCCGGAACCATGTGGTTCGGAAGCAAGTTTCTTACCACACAGCCACACCTGTGCCTTGTAAAAAGAAATACACATTGTGCGACATATTCCTAATTTTGCAAACATTTGGGATGGTCACAGCTGGATTGCCTTTGATTCTTGATCATAGGTTTGCCAACCTGAAGTTAAACAACAATGTTTTCTGACAAATTCTTGAGCCTGCACTAGAAGTCTTCCTTTATAATAGTGGTTCTCAACAGGGAACCACATGATCCTTGGGGTCCACATGACCCTTGGGTGGGGGTCCATGTAAGATTTTATAGCTAAAGTTTCTTTTATCATTTATGTTTTACCTGTTTCAGTCATTAGACAGTGGCCATGCTGGGGCACTGCCTTGAATTTTTAGTCGAACGACTCAACCTCAGTACTTCTTTTTTAAGCCTAGTACTTAATCAATCAGTCTCTTTTGCTAAATGCTAAACTGCTAAGTTACTGAGATGTCAAGTGGTGATGGGGGGACAAACACACACACACACAGAGAATATAACATATTATGGATTAAAGCTAAACTGAAAGATATATACCAAAGAAATATATGGAAACAGTAGAACACATTAAGTCAAATGAACAGGATCACTAGCCTAATGATTGTGTGTGGAGGAAAGAGCAGGGGTCATTGGAGTCGTAGTTCAGAACCAGGTCAGAACTGACTCAGGCAGACATATTACCAAAGGCATTTTGGCCATGACCATCTTATCTTTTCCTAACATGCAATGAACCCAAGCCAACATTAGCCAATATGACTTTTTCCAAAACAGCAGTGTATAACTTGAGGAAGATTTAGTTGCTATTTCTAGCAGGTTAGACGACCACATACGAGAGGGTGCTGAAAAATTCCTGGTTTTAAGAGTATCTTGAAAGGCCTGGTTGGAGGCCCAAACTTCCAAGTTCTTTTATTGGGCTTAGAAAAAATGAAGGACGACTGCAATAAATGTGTGAATCTAAGAGAAAAACATGTTGAATAAAATTATAATTAACTGATCCTCCTGTATTTTCTTTAACTCAAAACAAGGAACTTTTCAGCACCCCCTTATAAAGGTGCTTTGTGGTTGACTCGAAACTAGTTGTTGTTTTAATTTAACTTTTTTAAACATATCTTCTAAATTATTCGCTAATGTTAAAAGAGATATAATTATCTACAACTTTGGTGACATCTTGATTTATTGTGCAGTTATGTTTACATCCTGTTTCTTCTTATATCCTGGTTACTTTGAGATTGGTTTGAATATAATTTTGTTGTTACCATTGTATGAGTACAGGCCAATAGATGTTTTAGAATAAGGCTAAAAATACTTCCTGATATAAAATTAATTCATGTTCTCTACACTGTGTAGTATACTGAAACTAGTATGAGAGTAGCATTAGTAACACTAAGTGCCAAATCTACACCACTAAATGAAATATTCTATATATTGCTTGTGTGAGAGATCATGAGGAGGCGCAATGGCCCAGTGGTTAGGGCAGCGGACTTGCAGTCATAGGATCGCGGTTTCGATTCCTAGACCGGGCGTTGAGTGTTTATTGAATGAAAACACCTAAAGCTCCACGAAGCTCCGAGAGGGGATGGTGGCGAACCCTGCTGTACTCTTTCACCACAACTTTCTCTCACTCTTACTTCCTGTTTCTGTTGTGCCTGTAATTCAAAGGGTCAGCCTTGTCACACTGTGTCGCGCTGATTATCCCCGAGAACTATATTAAGGGTACACGTGTCTATGGAGTGCTCAGCCACTTGCACGTTAATTTCATGAGCAGGCTGTTCCATTGATTAGATCAACTGGAACCCTCGACATCGTAAGCGATGGAGTGCCAACAACAACAACGGGAGATCGTGTATAGTTTTGCTCTTTTCTTTTTTTTATGAGATGGTAAAGTAAAAGGAGATGAATCGATGACCATCACCTCTGAAGGCCCTTCTGGTCTGGTGAGATTGATGCTGGTGTGATCTGTTGGAAAAACATGGTTTGGGTTGAGAAATTTCAGTGAATTGACACTTGGGAAAGGAAGGGTTGGCTAAAGTATTTAGGGCAGGTACTGATGAAATAGAATAAGTTTGATGAGAGAAGGAAAAATGGGTAGGATTAATTAGCCTGAAAGGGGAGAGTAGCTAGTTTAGAGGAGCAGGAAGAAGTCATTGCAAAAGTGATATAATAATCAGAGTGGGAAGACATCTTGCCTTCAAGCTAGAAGTTGTAGGAGTGTATTTGGTATGTGGATCATCACCAGTAAATAGATAGCCTCCGTTTTGATGTGATGTACAATGTTTGTGTATGTAGAGGCAGCCCCAGCCCCAGATATATGAGCAGTATTTCTTTGAAAGTTTTATTTGAAGCTCCTAATCAGGACCAAAGTATTTCTTTGCTCTAAAGAGGAATCTTAGTCTTTGTAATACAGTTTCGGCAACGTTACATATGTGAGGTCACCCAGAGAAAAGATTTGTAGTGATTTTGAAAGTTTTAGTTGTTATTTTTAATTCCTGAAAATGGTGGGGTATAACACTGATGTGTTCTTGTATACTTGCTACTCATGCATTATATATACATGCAAATATGTATGTAGAAGTTTGCATTTGCATATAACTTATGCACATAAGAAATCTGTACAAAAAGAGACTGAACTTTTAAAGCAGTGTGCTCATGACTAGTGCTGTGTGGGTGATTTTGACCTTCAGTTTAATAATAGCCACATCATGCCCATGTCAGTTACTGAGCTACATGTGCTAGAGTGAATATGTGCTTAATGCATTTGGCAATTTGTCACAAATTTTAAAAAATGAAGGATTTGGAAGAGCAACAATTTGTTTCAGATTTGTTTCAGATTGGAAAAAAAAAACTTTTCCAGATGTATTATTCATGTTGTATCAGACTTATGAAGAGGTTTGTGGAGGCGCAATGGCCCAGTGGTTAGGGCAGTGGACTCGCGGGCATAGGATCGTGGTTTCGATTCCCAGACCAGGCATTGTGAGTGTTTATTGAACGAAAACACCTAAAGTTCCACGAGGCTCCGGCAGCGGATGGTGGCGAACCCTGCTGTACTCTTTCACCACAACTTTCTCTCACTCTTACTTCCTGTTTCTGTTGTGCCTGTAATTCAAAGAGTCAGCCTTGTCACACTGTGTCACGCTGAATATCCCCGAGAACTATGTTAAGGGTACACATGTCTGTGGAGTGCTCAGCGACTTGCACGTTAATTTCACGAGCAGGCTGTTCCGTTGATCGGATCAACAGGAACCCTCGACGTCATAAGCAACGGAGTGCCAACAAGACATGAAGAGGTTTATCAGAGCCAAACTCAATGTGACAAGTGGTGCCAGCATTTTAAAATAGAAATAACCTCCACTGAAGACAATCCCAAATCTTGATAACTTTCCACGAAAATGAAAGTTGATCAAATTGCAAAAGTATGTACTGTGATCTGTGAAAGGTGTTGCTTGATTGTCTGTAAAGTTCCTAAAGGAGTGGGAATCTGTAATAGTTTGTGGCATATGATTTTAAAAGAAAAAGTTAAGATGCATTGAGTTGCTGCAAAATTTGTGTTACATCTATTGACAGATGAATAAAAGGAGAACTGAGTTACAGTCAGTCATGAATCATTGGATTATTCATATACTGAAGCAAACTTTCTCATTTCTTTACTGCCCACAAGGGGCTACACACAGAGGGGACAAACAAGGACAGAAAAAGGGATTAAGTCAATTCCATTGATCCCAGTGTGCAACTGGTACTTATTTAATCGACCCCGAAAGGATGAAAGGCAAAGTCGACCTCGGCGGAATTTGAACTCAGAACGTAGCAGCAGACGAAATACCGCTAAGCATTTCACCCAGCGTGCTAACGTTTCTGCCAGCTTGCTGCCCTTACTGAAGCAAACTTTCTGAAAAGTGTTGTAAGAGGTGATGAAACAAATGTATAGTAACAATGTTGAAACAAAAGAGATTGTCATTGCAATAGACTGAATCATCATTGCCATGCCTGAAGAAGCCCATCAGAATCATTCAAATGTGAAAATGATATCGATAATTTTTTTTTATTATTAGACAGATGTTGCTTGACATAAGTTTGTTCTGTGTGGCAGATAATCAATAAAGAGTTTTAGCTGGATCTCCAAAAGCATTCGAGTGAGGTCTGAGGTATGGACAAACAAAACCTGAGTAGTTCCGCACAACAACTTACCTGTTCATGCACCACTCTTTATGTCACTTACTCTCCCACCACCCATCTCATCAAATCTGTCCTCAAAGTTGAAATCACCCCATTAAGGTTATTTGATATCATATGTTAGAAGAGATCATAGAAGATTTGCTACATGAATTGCACACTATGCCTGAAAACATGACTGAAGATGTATTCTGAAACTGGAAAAAAAATGCAAATGGAAATTATTGTGTAGGAGATACGTTTGACTAAATTCTAAATAAAGCAATAAATTTGTTTTATATAAGTTCAATTTCTTTTTTGAACAGACTTCATACATGAACCATGTCAATGGGTGTAAATATGTGTATCTGTATAACAAAAGAAATGACAGATGGTTATGTGTAGACCCTTCTGAAGTTCCAAGTGTTATGCATACAAAATTTCCTGTAGCTGTCATGGTTTTAGGGGTTGTCAGCAATGAAGGACATGTGATGCCTCCTTACTTCTTTCCACAAGGCCTTAGAGTTAACTCTGCTGCCTACATTGAGGTCCTGGAAATAGTTGTTAAGCCCTAGATAGACAGTGTTTGCAATGGAAGGTCATATGTGTTTCAGTAAGACTCTGTACTATCACACATGGCTCTAGTAACACAGGAATGGCTGGCTGAAAATTTTCATGATCACATAACCCCTAATATTTGGCCTCTTAATTCCCCAGATCTCGATCCATTGGACTATTACATGTGGAACATTGTTGAGAGAGAGGTCAATGAACACACCCATAACACCAAAGATTCTTTGAACGGTGTCATAGTCAGAATAATGTCCAAAATCAACCAGGAACACTTCATTTGAACATGTACATAATTTAGATCTCATATAGAAGCATTTGTGGAAGCTGAAGGTGGCTTTATTGAATAACATTATAGAAAAGAAAGTTTATTTTTATCCTCATAGCATTTTTTGATAAATAAAGTTATTATCTGTTATTATATATCTGTTTTTTTATAAACATAAATCTGTCCTCAAATATCTTACACACCCTCTATATTTCAATATATGTACCTATACATGTAGGCGGTGTGTAATTATATATAAGCATATAGTGGTTAAGCAGCTGCTACACAGTGTGTAGTTCTCATGAAACATGAGAGGAGATTAGATAGTAAAGCTTATCCATTAAAAAATTTTGTATTTGTTATTTTGACAGTGAAATCCATTCAGAGACCACTCATCAAAAATGAGAACATGATCACTCTGTGTAAATTGGCTCCCATCATGAGATCAGGCATTTTTTCTCACTTAGCTCACACTTATATAAACATCTTACATATCAATATATACATTCATAATTACATAAATATATATATACACATAGACATACATACATACAGACAGTCAGACAGAGAGATAGATAAACTACAATATCTTGAATATTGTTTGGATGTAGAACCCCTGGACATCTCATCACCACTTTTTATTTCCTTAGAGATACATATATTAGGTTGTCCGGAAAATAATGGCTGATTTTTAAAATAAGCCTATATTTTTTGAAAAAGTGAACTTATACAAAGGTTTAAATATTCAAAATAGGATCCATGAACAGCTATGCATTTCTCCCATCGATTATCAAGGTCTCTTATGCCTCTTCGATAAAAATCCAAAGGTTTTGATGCCAAGAAATCCTTGAATTCAGTTTAGACTTTGGTCTTGGAATGGAAGGTTTTTTTGCCCTAAAAAAGTGTCTAGATACTTGAAAAAATGGTAGCTGGTAAGTGAAAGATCAAGAGACTATAAAAGATGTGGTAATGTCTCATATTCCAAGTCTGCAGTCTAATCCTGGAAACATGCAGTCAAATGTTGCTGTGGAGCAGTATTGGACCACGTTGATTAACAAGTGCAGGTCACATTTTGTTCAAGTGAACAGGCATTTCTTCCAAATGCTGATCATCATGAATGGATGCACGTTCTCTATCTTCTTGATTTTCAAGGCTCTCATCCTCACTACAAAATCAAACCACCAATTTACTGTCCAATCACTAGTGGACCCTTCACCTTCATGCCCTGTTGATATTGATGGTTGTTTGGGAAGCATTATGTCCAAGCTCGAATTCATGCAAAAAAAGTAAACACAGTTGAAGTGAACAAAAATAAGCCATGAGTTATCATAAGAAATGCATGAAGAAAATGGTTAATAATATTCAAGAAAAAAAGGGTAAAACATGGTTGGTGAAGGTGTTTTATTGTGTGTCTGATAATTTATTTGGTTTCTTCTAGACCACTTCTTCTCTTCTGTCCATGTTTATTGCATGGAAGTGTCTGTTGCAAAGTTCACAAGGGATCCATGGTGGTTTTGGTTGTTACAACCTCCATTTTCTTTCTTGTCATTTCTCTTCTTCTTTCCTCTGTTGTTCAGCTTCAAAATGATCTGTCACAGTGGAGATGGAATGATGCTGAGCCTGTCTTGAGCTTCAATGTCCCAGGCTTTGGGATTGATTCCAGTCAGCTTTAGACTTTGCTTCATCTGATCCTTGTATTGGCAGAGGGGATGGCCATGGAGCTTCCTTCCAGTGGAAAGTTCACCGTATAAAATTTGATGTAGTAGCCTGATTTCTTTCATTCTTGCTACGTGACCCACTCATCTCAGATGATGTTTCAGGATGGTGGCCTCAATGCTGTTACTTTTTGTTCTCTCCAAAATGGAGACATCGGTCACATAGTCATTCCATTTAATATTCATAATAGAGTGAAGCTTCTGTTGATGAAATTGCTCTAGTTTTTTGACATCACTTCGGTAAAGAGTCCAGGTTTCACAACCATATAGGAGAGTGGAGATCACAGCTGCTTGGTAGATACTCAATTTTGTTTTGTGGTTCAGATCCTTGTTCTTAAAGATCCTTTTTGCTTAGAAATCAAATATTAAGAGTGGAAGAGAGAAAAGTGAAATTTAAAATTTTGATGATACTCTCAAGTTTTGCTTGCTCTGTGGCATAACATAGATAATGCTTCCATGTTACTCAGGGATGTTAACTGATTTATTTCCTCCTCTACACTATTTTTATTGTCATATGTCTATGTCTACAATTATGAATCCATAGCTCACCACACTCCTCCTTGCTCTCTACTTCTTTTACTTATGACTTTTTCTGATTACTCCTTCACTCCACTTCATCCATCTCTTCTAATAACTCAAATTGTTTCATATATAATCCCATAATATAGGAAAACAATTTGGAGCAGTCATTAGAGTGTCAGATAGAAAGCTTTATAGTAATCATTCTGACATTTTGCATTCTGAGTTCAAATCCCACAGAGGTCAACTTCATGCATTTATTTGTAAAATTAAGGAAGTTATTAATTGAAACCCATCAGTGACTTTTGGGACACCCTGTATATATATATATATATATATATATATACTCTTACTGCTACTGTTAACATGTAACCCAGTACATCCTGTTGCATGTTTGGGCCAACAATGACTAAACCAACCCTACTAAGCCTGCTCGGCAAGGAAGGTGGTTTTCATTGGACACCTTGTAGGACGAAAAACAAAACTTGTCCAAGGCTGAATGAATCCAGTCAAGCCAATGGCCATTCCACAATTGGGGATGAGAGACCCCCTAGTCTTTATTTAGATATCTCTCTAGGAGTAGAAAATTCTGAAATAACACCCACTTCATTGCAAAGCTGGAGATCTTGCTCTCACTCGCGTTTGGACCACTTGGCTTTGTAGGTTAGAGTCTTAGCAGTGTTGTGCAAGCAGTCATTGATTTTAAATTTCAGCACAAACCTTGCTGAGGAGCCATTTTCTTAAACATCTAGGATAAGATAATTTGTCAGTGATGGTCATACTTGCCTATGAGTTGACAGCAATCATGTATGTATGTGTGAGCGTGTGTAAGTCTGTGTATATTATCAAAAGAGATATACATTGGTGAGAAAATTGCTGATAAACCAATGTGTTGAACAAAAATACTTTGCAGTGTTTATTTCATTTACATATGTATTCTCTTGTCCATGCTAACCTCAAGAAATGCATTGCGCTAATAATTGGTCCATTGAGAATACGTGTAATTAACAATACTATTGCTTACAAAATGCATGATATGAAATAAAAACAATAAAAATGATATAACAAACACTCATTTTTTGCTACACTTGAGCCAAGACAAATTTGCAACAGTCAGAGAATTCTTTAAACTATTGGAGATATGCCTGTCATGTCTACAGGAGATGTGGATTTGTGTTCCATTGGCAGCCTTTGACTTTTTCTATGCAAAAGGGATTTTTTGACCCAATTTTTATTTGCTGTTATTTAAAGCTTTGTTTGTGCTTTGAGACTCACTATTCCAAAAATAAAGATAATAATTTTGATGTAAGCCATTACATATTGGTTCTAGGGGGATAGGAGAAGTGGATTACATCTACCCCAGTCCAAAACTAGTACTTAATTTATCAACCCCAAAAGGATGAAAGGCAAAGTGGACCTTGGCAGAATTTGAACTCAGAACATAAAAACAGATAAAATGCCACTAAGCATTTTGCCCAGCATGCTAACGATTTTGGCAACTCACCAGCTTTAAGCCATTAAATATCAGCTGTCTGTCATACTTCCATTCAAAAAGCATGAGTATCAGATTATATGTGTTATCTCTTTATCAATTATCTTCAAACTGGGGCACCAATTTTGACTTGAGCCTAATTGTGTTGCAGAATAGCTAAGTTACTACTCTGAGTTTAGCTTAAGTTTTCAGTTGCACTAGTTTTACTTACAAATGAAAGTGACTACATGTTTAATCGTTTTTTTCTAGACATTGGCTTTATTTGAAATTCATTGTTATTGATTTGGAAGGTTTAATGAGGAGGTCTTCATGTTGTTTCCATATGAAAAAATGCTGTTTTTTCATTGGCTCAGAAATTCAAGAATGCATGCAACATTCAGAGTCAAATACTAGCATTTGACCAGAGCATATAAACCAGTTAATGCATATCTTTCTATTAGGCTGAGATATGTCAACAAAACCCCAATGCTCTCTCTCTCTCTCTCTCTCTCTCTCTCTCTCTCTCTCTCTCTCTCTCCCTCTCTCTCTCTCTCTCTCTCTCTCCCTCCCTCCCTCCCTTACCACTACTCAAATCAGTTTTCCTGTCTCCAATTCTTAATCTCTTTCTGGAAAAAGAAATCACTTGTGGTCAGGCCTGAAGAGGGATAGACAAAGTTGGTGCAGATGTCCAAACATGCTACATGTCAGGAGCTGAGGACTCAGGGCAAAGGAAGGCATCATAGAACCAGTTGTACCACTTGACATAGAATCAATGTATTAAAGAATTAATTCTTAACCCTATGACAACAGTTGTTTATCAGGCAGCCAGGCCGTACCAATGGTAGACATTCGCACAGTGGCCTCTATTATTGACTCTGTGAACTACAGCAGATATTTACATCAACCAGTACAAAACCAGAGCAGATAAGGTTGTGTATATTTACACGATCCAATTTAAAGCAAATACACAGCAAATGTAAATTAATGTCAACCAATGTCATGGGATTAAAAGCATTATTAAGTCAATGAGGAAACTTCTATATAGTTGCTCCCAATTAGAAATAACAGTGAAATATTCTTCATGGCATGCCCTACCCTCTTAATAAAGAATGGACATATTGAATAACTTAGTCCTATATATTATGTCTGAAGAAAAGATGAGATTGTCAGAACTGGAATGCATTTGTAACAGACAGGTCTGCTGCTCTGCTGCATCAGAGCAGATTTATGGCTAAACAACAAATTGCTTCAGCAAAAATAAGGCAAAACAAAGCAAAAGAAACACAGGCAATAAAAAAGAAAAGAAAAAGAAGCAGAAAAAAAAATGTGACAGGAGAAGCAAGAGACAAGAGGGAATAAGACAATAAGACACTTGAAAAATGGAAAACAAAATTCTGAAAAATGCATAAAATTTAGGGAAGAGATAAGAGAAAGAAAGAATTGAAGAAGTATAAAGGGTTGAAAACTGGAACCCTTAAGAAAGAAATTTATTTTTAAGCAAAGAAGAAAGAAAATAAACAGTCTTAAATTACTGCTCTCTCTGTCTATCTGTGTGTGTGTATGTGTGTGTGCGTGTGTGTGTGCATGCATGCATGTGTGTGTGTGTGTGTGCATACATGCATGTGTGTGTGTGCAGTTATATAATGAACCAAAAATCTGCTAATTAGTATTTTTCATTCTTTTATTTGTTTCAGTCATTTGACTGCGACCATGCTGGAGCACTGCATTTTAGTCGAACAAATCGACCCCACGACTTATTCTTTGTAAGCCTAGTACTTATTCTATCAGTTTCTTTTACCGAACTGCTAAGTTACGGGGACGTAAACACACCAACATCGGTTGTCAAGTGATGGTGGGGGGACAAACACAGACACACAAATATATACAATGGGCTTCTTTCAGTTTCCGTCTCATAAGGCTTTGGTCTGCCCACAAGGCTTTTGCCTCTTCTTTACTCCTCAGTTATCATCCAAATGCATCACATGTTTATGTTGATGCAGTCACCTCTCTTACATATAAGAACTGATTCCTCTCAGACCCAGTTTTTGTCTCTGTTCATCTGTACCATGTCACTCACAAACACTAACATTCAAACAACACACATAAGAAAATGCTTGTTTCTTTCTTTCCAACCATTTCATATTCTCTGCATTCAATGTCTACATCCTTACTTCTTTATTGCCCACAAGGGGCTAAACATAGAGGGGGAAAACAAGGACAGACAAAAAATCCCAAATTTTATTTAATTTGCTTTGCGGGAAGGACTGTTTCAATGAAGTCACGTATTGTCCTTGCCTTTGAAACGTGGAGTAGATGAAACAGGGACAACTGACGAAGGGGTATACTCTATATGTTGCATGTCTCGTTTCTCTGTTTGTTTTTTTTCGTTGTTTGAAAAAAGTTCGTTTTCTATGTTTTCGTTTCTCATTGTGTTTAACGTTTTTTTTATGTCATGTACCCATATATGCATGTATGTATACATATAGATGTAGGTATATACATATATGTATGGATATATGCATATATTTATATATTATATATATTATATATATATGTGTGTGTGTATACATATCTTATATCTTTTACTTGCTTCAGTCATTAGACTGTGGCCATGCTGGGGCATCACCTTGAGGAACTTAAATTGAACAAATCAGTCCCAGTGCTGTAAGCCTGGTACTTATTCTAACAGTTCCTTTGCCAAACTGCTAAGTTACAGGGCCATAAACACATCAACACCCACTGTGAAGCGATGGTGGAGGTCAAAAACAGACACAAACATATAGACACATATATATGTGCATATATATATACGACAGGCTTCTTTCAGTTTCCATCTACCAAATCCATTCACAAGGCTTTGGTCAACCCAAGACTATAGTAGAAAACAATTGCCCAATGTGCCACACAGTGGGATTGAACCCGGAACCATGTTGGGAAGCAAACTTCTTACCACACAGCGACGGTTGTGCCTATTAAAAATAAATAAGAAATAATTGTAAGCATATGTATTACGGTTTATTTTTTTATGGGTTTGGTTTGGAGGAGAGGCGCATAAATGGCCCTTACTGGGCCTATGAGAGTCAAGAGAGATCAATGTGGTTGATGATCTGCTTGGACAACTGCAGGAAAAAACATAGCAAGGGAGGGAACTTCAGAGTGTTAACATTCTGGAGAGGAAGAAATAGGTGAAATAATGAGTACACGTAATGTGTGTGTGACAAGAGGCAGAAAGACAGAGAGAGAGAGAGAAAGAGACAAGTGAGTAAAGTAGACTTGAGTGGAGGCTACTGTAGCAGCAGTGAAAAAGACAGAATAAAGTGAGTTTGTCTGTGAGTGAAATATTGGAGAAATGTTAGTAAGTAGTACCATGCCAATTAGGCAAATAGGCTCTTTTGTTCTGTTTTTCTATGCAGTCAAGGATGATTCTATGTGTAGCAACAGCACTGATCCAAATGAGGAAGTAGTATTCTATTGTGTGTTTTATTTGAGCATAATAGAGAGTTATCAACTGTCATAGCAGTGTGGCAGACACATATCTCATACTCAAATCTTCAGTAATAATGGACTGAACTGAACCGTAACTAATTTGCACATCCTCTAATAACTCGTAGATGGTAATTTGATGATTTCCCCTTGCAGCTGCATGCACATCTGCAATGTTTTTCTCAGTTCTGCTGGTTGTAGGTCTCCCAGAACGTTCATCAATATTGATGTTTTTCTGACCATCTTGGAAACGTCTGAACCACTCATACACTTGTGTGTGGCTCATACACTCCTCTCCATACACCTGCAACTTTGTGTTGGTCTCTGAGCAGGTATCACCATGACAACTTTCTCTGCCATGGTCAATGCAACAATCACATGCTACACGCCTTCCTTCCAAGTACGGCTGTAAACAGCAGAAGTGAGTTAGAATGTTCAAACTTAGTGTGCATGCACAGCAGAATTCAAGGTCGACATTTGCCAAGCAACTTGACTCAATGTGTTTTAGCTTTGTCACTATGGCAACAGTCTGGATACTTATTGATCAGACCTTTGAACACTTAATAATACATTCAAAAATACACTACGCTGGAATATAATATGGGGTGGTCATTGTGGGAATGTCTCTGATCATAGATCCACTCTAATTTCAGTTGATTTGGAGTTAAGAAAAGCACAACTCATTAGTAGTTTGGTAAACTCTGAAAATACATATCACATTACAGAAGAACCTATTTTGGAGACTCTCTCTAGTATTAGTTCCATCCAGTAAATCTCATAATGATAATTCTTAATACAAAAACCTAGCTAAAATTAATTACAATGTACTGGTGCCATGTAAAAAGCATCCAGTACACACTGTAAAATGGCTGACCTTAAGAAGGACATCTAGCCATAGTCACCTTGCCAAAGCAGACAATAGGAGCCTGGTGCAGCTCTCTGGCGTGCCAGCATCTGTCAAACAGTCCAACCCATGCCAGCATGGAAAAACAGAGGTTAAATGATGTTGGTGATGATGACGACGACGATGATGATGATGATGATGATGGTGGTGGTGGTGGTGGTGGTGGTGGTGATGATGGCAAGGATTTTTTTTGGTATCATATGTATAAGCAAAAATCATTAATATACACCTTCAAAGACAGATAAATCATATTTTAATAATTGAATACTAGTACAAATAGCATGGTATAATCCACCCAGACCCTCCTTAAAGGTGGAAGGAGAGGGACCTGGTTGTTAAAACTAGTCTAAGAAAAAATAACCATCAAAAAGGTGCTCTTTGGCTCTTTTGCTATACAGGCAGGTGACAAGGGATTTTGACAAGTGATAAAATCCACCTAACCCATGCCAGTATGGAAATACGGACATAAAACGATTATGAAACAAGTCTACTATAATTTAATTATAGTATTAAAGGTCTATTATAATTTTTACCTAATTTCGTTATTCAAAAATGTGACATTTTCTCAAATAATATTACTTGTTTCATGCTTTAAGTTCAATTTATATGCAACAAGGTTAGAGAAATTTGTTTTTTGGTTCTTTTTAATATATAACTTTTTTTTTCTTTTCGTAACCTCTGGTTTTTATATTATTACTTACACATTTTTTTTTTTCAAAACGAGTAGAAAACTCATAAAGAAATATTCGACAATTGTGAAGCTACTTTCAGAGTTAACACAAGGGAAGTAACTAGGATTTCTTTAACACGTGAAGCCGTTCGAGAAAACCCAATATTGACTAAGTTAATAATAAAAACTAATATTTCATTTAAATCCACTTGAGTATATGATAGCACTAAAATAAAATCCCACACTTCGAACAGCTTTTAGCAAAAATCATGGTCTTTTACGAGAAAATAAATTGACGATATTACGTTTATGTATTTGGTTGGCAAGACAACTGGTATGAAATCGTGTATTGAAACAGATACTATATATTTGGGGATGGTCATATTTTTACCAGTTAACCACACGCACTATATACTTGGTATTATCATTATTTTTATTTCAGTGTCCTTTGAAATCTTTCGTCACACGTCCAGTGACTTCTTCAACGGCTGTCCATGCTACGTGTTTCCTCTTGTTCTGTTTAGTCCATTCTGTCTTCCTGTCAGAATCGACAATAGATAGGATAAAATAGTAAAAAAAAAAAAAACACCCCTCATTCAGTGAATCTCTTAAACTATCACAAATTGTTGAAATATAAAGCAATATCTAAATTAAAAGGCTGTCAAAATTTACTATGCACGTTTCTATAATCATCCATGTGTGCAAAAACATTATCAACTTAGCGAAGTTTTTCCTGCTAGGTTACTCAGTTTGCTAGAAATATCAACCAAAGCTCCCTCAAATCACATCCTACTGCCTGGGAAAAAATAACCTTTTTAAAAATCAATCCTAAAAGACATTATACTTTATAAATTGTAGATAAATCCCAGCTTGAAAACCAGTCATTGTACACATGTTGATTAGGGCTGAGAAACAAAAATAACTTTATATTTTTCTTGATTATTTGAGTTCTTTGAAATGTCAAAAATTTGAAGAAACCTGAGAAATAATCAAAGAATTTTTTTTTTCTTTTTTGCATATCTACCACCACATATACATGGTCATGAGGTAAAAAGTTTGCTTCCCAACTGCAAGGTCTTGAGCAAGTGTCTTCTACTATAGCCCTGGGCCAACCAAAGACTAAATCCTTGTGAATGGATTTAACTCAAAGCTCATCATGTGTGTGTGTGTGTGTGTGTGTGTGTGTGTGTGCATGTGTTTCTGAGAGTTTTAGTTAAGTTCTCTAAAGAGAGTTCAAGCTGGTCACAAACAGTACAAGTGCTTTTTATGTGGTGCATAGTGTGTAAAAGACCTGCCTGCATGCATGGATAGCCATAGTTTTATTCAGCTAGCTGTGTGTTCTCAAGTACAACAAATTGCCAGAAGTCTCAGTCCTTCATCATATCCTTAGTGAGGCCCAACATCTGCAGATCCTTTCTCACCACTTCATCCCACATTTTTCTGGGTCTACCCTTTGAACACGTTCCCTCTACAATTAGAGATCAACCCATGCAATAATATGTAAATTAAGGTAAATAGCACAAAGTGATTTTTATTTTATTTCTTTGTCTTAGGAAATACACTGGTTGAAACATTAAAACTGATTATACAGTACCTTAACCTCATAATTATTGTCTTACACTGAGTATACATACTTCCCTAGAGCCAAAGTCAAAAGGTGTTGACACCTTTTCACAAATGAATCTGACAGTGAAGTGAAGCAATTAACTCTTTATCATAAGATTATAATTTTTCAGATTATCCTCCTCATTTGTGGTGTTGAAAGCTTGATCTCCACTGTCGACAAGTGCCTTATATGTACACAGTAGCAAGTTGGATTCAAATAAGAAATCTTTATTTTTAAACAATTTAAATCTAAGGTTCTTTTCTGTTAAAAAAAAAATCCAAATTCAGTAATAAGATATCCAGATGATGATCAGAGATGAAACAAATCTTCATACATAAGGAGGAACGTTGTCTGAAAATTATAATCTTATTAACTCATCTCAGCCATTTAATATTTTTATCCTATTTGCATGAGATAAATAGTGATTAATATAACAAATAGACTTCACAACATAAAACTAATGTGTTATGCATGATACAGAAGAATGGGGGCGTAAGTTTTAGTAAAAGCAACAATTTAGACAGAGTAATTTACATGACATTAAATATTACATGTATTAATTTAATGCAAAAAAAACAAAACAGAGCCCACTGTTCATCAGTAGGCCTAATGTTATTTTCTGTTTTAAGTTGATGATTATAATGTCTATATAATTTACATTGCAGTTAATTTCTAATCATTCACATGCTAGAATAAATGTATTCATGACAAACTATTTGAGATGGCAAGAAAATGTATTTTATTTGATTTCATATCATATTCAGCAAATGGTCTAGTGCCAAAATTTGAAACAATATTATATTCAACAATGCAAAAAAGATGTATAAAAAATAAAATTTTCTGTAATGACTGAGTAAACACTTGAAAATAACTTGTTTAAAAACACTGAAATCCAGATTCCAAATATGGTTATTGCAATTTAAAATGAATCAACATTGTCCACAGTCTCAGAAATTTCAAACAAAAACCGTAATTGTTCTCCCATATTGGAAAGTAGAAAAACAAAAGGTGATGAAACTAATCGCCCTGAAGTAAATTAATTATTTCAAATAATTTTTTTGATTTTCACAGAACTCTAATAGGCACAGCAGACAAACTTTCAAATACACTCCACTCAGCAGTATGGAAGGAACTGCACCAAACTCTGCAAGCTGAACCTTAACATCTACAGGGTGTCACAAAATAGTGTAGACAGTTTCTGACACAAGTTGTAAATATTTTCAATAATAACAGCACAATTGCCAAATGTTGTGTATATAATAACGGAAAAGTTCTCCGGTTCTAGAATAAAACAGCAATAATTGGCTCCCGTAGCCTATCAATGTTATGACAGTGGCTGTAAAGTAACCATAATTACAAATCACTCTAAGTACTTGAATTTTTGATAAATGAATGAATAGTTGGATCAAAGCACAACACCAGCCTCTGTAATTTTCACCCCATAAACTAACCAATGGAATAAATACATTACAAAGAAAGTAGGAGAAAAACAGTCCTGTTAAAAGTGGTTTCATTCCAGGATGAGGGATTTTCACTAAATCACTATACATCTTAGAAAGAAAGACAATAACCAAAACCCCAGTAATTTGTTCTAAAGCAACTTCTACAAACATATACAAAAATTCTGTTACCAAAATTGTATAAAATTCTGCATCAGGATTGTTCCATTTTGAAATCACTTTTGATGAATTGATCACTCTTGCAAGTGTTTCAATAAGCAAAAATGTCAATGTTATTTTCCATACTGTTTTCCGACTACGATTGTGCAAGATATGGCGAAAAGCTTGTGTTTTAAGAAGAAGAGCATCCAAAAATATTAAAACAGAATCATGTTCAATGTATTTATCAACTACTTCATTGCAGTTACTACAAACACATGTCAGTAGGCCTGAAGACAGTTTATGGAATAAATCTTTGACTCTTGTACCACAATTTATGCATCGATAGTTATTATTCGACATTTTCAATATTTTACGATAAAGCAAAATATTTTAAGAACCCTTGACTCCTAGAGGTGTAATAGTTGTAATAGATGTAATCAATAATTAGACGATCAAAAATTACTCTTGCACCAAGATTTTTTTCTTTCTGGTTTCATATAAATACTAAATAACTGATTTCAAAAAGCAACATTGCTAAATATTTAATGTTTATGTTAGTTCAACTGTCAGTCTATTCAAAGGACATTTCAACCGGGTAAATTTGGTAGTATTTCTGCCTGAACCCGGCAGGATGGAAAGAATTGGACGCCTTCCAAAGAAATGAACGAAACGGTTAGAATGGTGATATTGGCATCTGAGCAAAAA
Source organism: Octopus bimaculoides (assembly GCF_046866305.1). Lineage (NCBI taxonomy): Eukaryota > Metazoa > Mollusca > Cephalopoda > Octopoda > Octopodidae > Octopus > Octopus bimaculoides. The sequence continues at coordinate 112,465,614 of NC_142932.1, read as the reverse complement.
CCGCGGGATTGTGCGAGTAAACTCATCTTCATTTGGAAAAAATATATATTTGAGCCACTCAGATACAACACAATACAACTCAAGTTTATCTCGCTCTCGTTATTTTCTGTCTCAATATGCCATAAGACATAATTAAAGCCCAAGTTGTCAATGATACCACATCAGACGCAGAACACCAGAACCATGGACAGTTATTCAACTTATATACTGCAATTAGGAATTGCTTCCCTTACATTATCACTCTTTCGTACAACATTTGAGACAACTACGGGGACATTCTTATCCACTAGAAATAGCAGTCAAATCTTTCTCTCTAAAATTACACACTACAGTCTTTAATAAAGGGGAGGAGAGATTTCGGGGTTTCTTAGTTGTCTAAGAATATGGTTTTGATTCGAGTATAAATATATTTTGAATGGCATAAATATATGTTGTTTGAGGTGCATCTCGGAAAGTGAAACAGTTACAATATTAATGCTTTCGTTTAAGACAAGCTAGCAGAATCGTTAGCACGCCGGGCAAAGTCCTTAACGGCATTTCGTCCGTCCTAACGTTCTGAGTTCAAATTCTGCCTTTCATCCTTTCTGGGTCGATAAAATAAGTACCTGTTGAGCACTGAGACGACGTAATCAACTTACACTCTACCTCGAGCCTGCTAGTTTTGTGCCAAAATTTGAAACTAATATTAATGCTTTCATTATTGAATTCACATTGCTATAAAATAGATTCTGTAAAAAACGGGATTGTAACCGTAGGGATAAGCTTGCTAAATCAGGGTTGACACTTTCACATAATTCTGTAAATTTTTGACATTTTTTTTCTAATCAGCATATAAATCTTGTCTTGGGAGGGTCATTACGCCAATAATAATAATAATAATAATCACGCACTGGTACAGCTGCTGCAACTCTGCAAACACGTGAAAGATGTAGTTGCTTCGAGAAATTAAAATCTAGGGGGGCTACTTTGACGGGGAGAGATTAGTCAATTTCAATCGACGCCAGTTCTTTGCCGATACTTTATTTCATCAACTCCCGAAGGATGAAAGACAAACAGCTGTAACGTACATTTAAAATTATATTGAACTACACGAAATTCTGCAAGTCATTTGTATATATTTATAGTTCAAACTGAAAGATCAAGAGAAATCGAAGAATTTTGCTTAAAGATATTATTTCATCTTTAAGTAACAAGTATTTGACCCCTGTATTTGTCTAATTAGAAATATTCCGGTCTTATCCGCGATAGCTTCAACAGAACTGATCGGCTGGTGGGCATTCCATCAAGACACGCTGACTCCTCTCACTTTCTCTCTCTCTTCTATCGCTACTATAATGGCCTCTGCCCCTCAGAGCTCAATGGTCTTGTACCTCCATCTTTGAGGTACTCTTGACACACTCATTTCTCCAAATTTCGTTTCCCTTGGTGCATCCAGTCCTCTCCTTTTTTCCCTGCATCAAGCGCTATTCCAAATGCTTCATCTCCAGAACATCGGTCCTCCGGAACCTCCACCCGCTCGTCTCTCCTGCTTGGGTTGATCTGTCACAGTTTAAATGAAACATTAACGGCATTGATTATTTCTGTCTCGCAGAATCTGCAAGGATTAAGGGCTCTGGTTCTTCCTCCAGCGACAAAAAAAAAAATGGAAAGATTGTTTCGTTTTTTTATATATATATATATATATATATAAAAAGTCAAAAGGTAGTCAATGTGACTATGATGAACGTTCTCAAATTAAAGGCGTGTATAAATCTATAAAGGTATTCCTATAGAATAGGATCGAAAATATCTAGTTGATCAAAAACCGTAATTTCTTCAGATGTGCTCTGAGCATCTGGGATTAAAATAAAATTTAAAAATTAGGAACATATTTTTGTTCCCCACCACCTTCCTAATTTTTCAAATTTTACTGTCTTTCGAAAATATTTTTCTGTTTTATACATTAGATATCTGATATTATGATTCTTAAAAAACATCATAATCAAATTAAAATATGTACGACTTTTTAAAACATAAATTTGAAAATTTTTTTTTTTTTCAATATCGGAAAAGGGCAAGCAAAGAATTCCCCTTCCCACCTTCGTCCTTTTCTTTTTTCTTATTTTTTGTAGAATCATAAACTGCGACGCTTTTAAAAAAAAAAAAACATCCTTGCAATTATGATCTGGGTGGACTAGAGAATTATTTCCAAAGATATTCTATATGCACACCACCTCTATATATTATACTGTGTCAAAATATTTTCCTTGTTTTAATGTGTTATTCAAATATCAACTCAGTTTTACTGAACAGCATTGTATTTTAAAATGTTGCCATTATTAATGTTTAAATATCAGGAAAACGATTAATAGAATTGGTAGAGCATGGTACCAAAAAAATGTCTGCAGTTAATAGTTAAGGGCTCTTAACAGAGTTCAACCACACCGAAGTCAATGGTACTTGCTTTATCAGAGACGATAAAATAAAGTTCCAGACAAGTACTGGGTGGTAAAGTATTCCAGATGTAAATGGAATTATAAGTGAAGATGGTATTGAAGTTATCAATAGTTGACAGATGTAGAATACGAGTGTACAAGATGTAACAGGGGAAGGAAAAACACGGGAAGAGAGAGAGAGAATTAATGCTATCTTCTCTGCCTAAGCTGATTTGATGTAGTGTGACCTGATCACTTCCGTTTGCTGAATTAACAATTCAGTATATATTAATATTTGTTAGTTAAATACACACAGATATTATAAAAATAATTAATTGTACTATTAATGTTTTTAAGAACATGTCTAATGGATTTTAAAATTTCGCTACATTTTATTTTTACTTCTTTTAAGCAGAAAGTCACTGCAGGAATGCAGGAAGCTACAGCGCCACCTTTCGTAAAATCTAAGGATGAATAACTCTTACGCTCAAGAAATTTGAGGTTTGTCTTGCTCTACAAGAAAGCTGTTTGCATGCAACACAAGAGAAAAAGAGGAAAATTTAACTAAGCGTCGCCGAACTAATCTTGAGGGCGACAGCAGAAAAAAGAAACACTGACGTCCTTCCTTACAGAAAGTTTTCTCCTTACATAAAGCAAGATGAACGCTAGTCAGAGCGGAGGCGGTGGCAGCATGGGGTCCGATGAAATATATACCTGTGACTATAAGTCTGGAGACAGTAGTTCTGGCGGGGCTATTAGTCTCAAGATATTGGTGCCAAACGCAATAGCAGGAGCTATCATTGGCAAAGGTGGCGAAACAATAGCTCGAGTTCAAAATGAAGCTGGTGCTAAACTGAAAATGTCCAAGTCCAACAATTTCTATCCAGGCACGACTGAAAGGGTGTGCTTGATTACTGGGCCATTCGAAGCCGTCCGCAAAGTACATAACTTTATAATGGAAAAGATTCGTGAAAAACCAGATTTGAATACTAGATGTGACGACTATCGTGGACCTTACGAACGAAATCAACAAATCAAAATCCTCGTCCCTAACAGCACTGCCGGTATGATAATCGGTAAAGGAGGCAATTTTATTAAACAGATTAAGGCAGAAAGCGGAGTATCAGTGCAAATATCACAGAGCCAGAAAGGTACATATATACCAGAACGATGTGTTACAATTGCAGGCGATGTGGATGGTAATAGAACGGCAGTCGATATGATCTTACGAGTTATAGCTGAAGATCCTCAGAGTGGCTGCTGCCCTAATATAAGTTATGCTGAATTCTTGGGTCCCATGTCAGGAAACAATTCAAATGCTTTACCCTTCACTCACATGAACTATAGAAACCAAGATCAGATGGGTTTAGCAGCGAATAACAACTTGGGAACTTTCAATTTCGGATTTAACAATTTCGGAAATAATTCTAACTCTAATGTATCTAACATGAGTGTAAACAATGCTAACCTTGGTGGTGGAGGTTCAGGAGGAGGTGGTGCTGCCGGAGGAGCAATCAACAGCTCAGCACTAGAAAACTTAAAAGTAACACTTCGTAACTATGGATTCACTGACATGGCAATTGAAGAGATAGGAGCAGCGATGAGTACACTGGCTAATTATGGTATTCTCACCAATATTGGTTTAAACCTAGGAGCCCTTAACAACTTAGGCACTGGAAGTGGTGGACTCAACCTGCAAGGCCCACAAGGTTCAAATATGATGTCTGGTTGCAACACGCCCACTACCAGTGTTAGCAACCCGTTTGTCAATAGCAGTAACAATAACTGTATTTTTGGTCCCGTTGGCAGCTGCCCGTCAGCGATGGAGAATTTTGCATCAACATGCGCTAGTACCAGTCCCTTCAATAATTCCTCAGCAAATATGAACAGCGAGAGGTTTGGTGGTAGCCCAATGTTAAGTGATTCATTTGGCACTGCTGTCAACTACTCAATGAATAATCCAGTTTTTGCAGCAGGTCCAAGTACTTCTGGTGACCAAATGAAGAATCAAATGTCTTTTGGACATAATTCATCTGTGTACAGCCCTACAGAAGACAAGTCCGGACCGACAACGAAGAATGAAATAGAGGTTCCAGAAACAATTGTTGGAGCCATCCTCGGACCAGGTGGCAAGGGAATTGTCGAACTTCAACAGATGACCGGAACAAACATTCAGATATCAAAGAAGGGTGTGTACGTCCCTGGTACTCGAAATAGAGTGGTTACTATTACCGGTACGCCCAATAGCATCACAAAGGCTCAGATACTTATTCAACAACGTTTACAACAGGAAGAAATGAAACGGGCGCGACAACCACTGGCTCGTTAATGTAATTATATATATGTATATATATATACACATATATGTGTATATATATATATTGTATGCGTGTGAAATCAAATCTCACGAGCTTCATTCTTCAAGTTTTCATTGATTATTGTGGGTTTACAAACAGGATAAAATGTACTAGATTAGAATGTTTTTAGATATTCACCACACGTGTTATAGAGGAGGTTAGCTGGTCGCTGTCATTTTCAAAAAATATCCTTTGAACATCTTTTAACTCTTCAATTTATATGTGGATAATTGTCTATATAACGGTGTAGTACTATTTCTCACTAACATTTTTTTAGAAGTTTATTCAGTTGAAGAATTTTGGTGGCAATTTATAATGTGCCGGATCACCAGAAATATTTACACACATTACTCACACACATATTCACACAGAATGTGTTTTATTTTCTTCATTTTTTTTTCTTTTTGCAAATAGTTTTATTTCACTTCCACTAGATAAATTGTTATTATTTATTTGTGAGTTAACGAGAATCAGTTGGATTCTTTCCGCCAAATTTGTTTTAAATGTAATCATCTTTCTCTAGTGACTTCTCACTTAAATGGCTTGTTCATAAACTTGTTACTGTATTCATTTTGCTACAATTATTATTATTATTATTTTATTTTTTTGTTAGTGGCAGCTTTTTGCTTAATCATTTTTCATCACCTGCCGAAGAACGAACAGGACTAGGTTAGAACGAATGTTTCCCATCAAAATTTCAATTTTTTCAACTATTTTGTAAGTTCCTCTTAATTTATTAATTAGCAAAATGAAATTTGTTAAATATTTAACTTGTGTGCGTATTGTATGTAAATAATAGTTTTTAATGCTTGTAACCATGGTATTTTCAAGTGTGGTCCCCAACTCTTATACTTTCACTTTTGACAAACATATGTATACAGACAAATAATATTAGTTTGCAAATAAGGACTTGTGTGGTTGTACATGTGTATACACACGTGTACGTATATTTATATATATATATGTGTGTGTATGTGTATATAAGTACGTGTGTATTCATAAGTAGTTGAATATTCAAATATATATATATATATGTTTGTACAGCGTGTATATTTGAGTGTGTGTGTATGTATATAAACGCATGTGTATACATATTTATGGGTTTATTCATATAGCTATGTATATATACTTACATTTGTGTTTATAGTCCAACCCAATCCAGCATGGAAAAATGTACGTTAAAAGAGGATTATATATGTACACACACATTCACAAAATTATATATATATACATACATACACACACACACACACACACACACTGCACACGAAGGTGAGTCATTATTTACAATGCACTTAATTTTTTCCCTACTGGCAGGAAGGTTGGTTGTGTGTTTCTCACTAGACGTGGTCTCCCTCAAATCACTATGGGTTAGGTTTGAACTGGAAATACCAGTTAAGTAGTTATGTTCACCATGGCCACTTTGCTTTCTGTTTGCTCAAAGAAGAGCAACTTTCAGTGATCCATTTTCTGTAGGCTAAGGGTATATCAGGGAGTGAAATCTAGTGAAAACTTTTGGCACAGTATGAGAACAGTGTGTTGTTGCAACAGACTACATAAGAATCAGTTGAATTCAAAAACGGTTGCACAAGTGTCATGCATCAATGAGAATCTGGATGCCTGACCAACTCTCTTGTGATGACAACATTGAACTAGCTCATGACCTAGAGCTACCAGTGAAACTGTTTGCAACTGATTTGACCTTAGTAAAGTGTATGCAAGTTGGATCATAGAAATTAAGGAACAGTTATAAGTGCATTGTGAAAATTTATTGACTCAGTCTTGTGTGTGTGTGTATATATATATATACACGCACACACACACACATGCATATGCAAATGTGTGTATGTGAAACAGGTTTTGCACAAAAACATATTTCAATATAAGTTAACATTTAGTGTTACAAGGCAGCAAGCTAGCGGAATTGTTAGCACACTGGACAAAATGCTTATTAGCATTTCTTCTATTAATTCAAATGCTGCCGATGTCAACTTTGCCTTTCATCCTTCTGGGCTTGATAAAATAAGTACCTGATTAGCAATGGGGTCAATGTAATCGACTTCTCCCTTCCCTCAAAATTACCGGCCTTATGCCAAAATTAGAATTTAGATAGTGTTGAATGGATCTTCTCACTGAAATTGGTCTGTTTTTATTTATGAAAGATTAAACCTTAAAGGACATTTTCTTCTTCCTTCATATTTCTATAAGAAGTTAGGATAAAATTATATCTGAAATTTCTATTCAAATTCTTATGACCATTAAACATACTTTCTATCTGGTTCCATTCTTCAGTTTGTTCACAGATGAATTCTCACAAAAACCAATCATTTCTGTATTTCATTACATAATCTCAATTCTTTCAACATATTTGTTTCTTCTATTCCTTTATCAATTATATGTTTATTTGACAGATAAAATAGGTGGTGATTATAACATCTTAACATTTGAAATAGTCCTTGTATTCCTGCTGAAAGTTATGTCCATTTTTAAAGAGATAAGTTTTTTTTTTTTTTTTTTTAGTTTTTTTTTTAAACATAATTTTCATTAAAAAGTTGCTTTTGATTTCATGGAAAGCATTTAAATATATGGTTGAAAAATACATTACAAATATTCTGGTATGGCATTACCATTGTCTTTCAAGTCTATTCTTAGAAGTGTTTCATATATTTACACATTTTTTTGTTCATTCCAATACACCAGATTGTATCGAACATTGACACATGTTAATACAAAAAATATTTCTAATTATAACTTGAATAAGACATCTTACATTGATACTGAACTTTAATGTAAAGTATACACATTTAGTCATTGTAGGAGCCATGCTTAATCTCTTAAATATATGCAGTTTTTGCTTGCCTACTATTTATTTCATATAGATATATGGCTAAAAGTTACCCTCATCTTACAAGGATCTGACAGTTTATTTTCATCCATAGTCTATTAAGATACATCTAAATATGGCTGGTAATTCTGAAATCTGTGAGAATAATTAAACACCACACTAATTATTGAAGAACACAGCTATGTTTTCCTTTCATTTGCATTGATTATATATCCATGATATACAAATATTCACTCATAATAAACAAGAAATGAAACAATTTAGCTGATGATTTAGGTGATTTAATATTCATTAAATATATCAAACTATGTAGAAAATTGTATTTTAATTTACACAAATTAATCATTAAATTAGTTATATGTTACATCTTCAGTGTTACCATCCACCAAAAGTTTTTATCTTTATACTTACACAAACACACACACACACATATATATATATATAGATATGAAATGATCACTTTTTGTTCGAATATTTATAGTCTGAACTCAACAGACTGTAACTGTTGAAAAACCTGGAACTCTATAGACATTTTATTATGTATGTGATAAATGCTACATTTTGTTTTTAATTTTGCTCTTTCACCTAACACATCTAGTCATACTTTTCCCTTTATACATCATCACCATCATCTTCTAGTTTATCTATCTCTTTGATGTTCACTACTATTGGAGCTCCTCCTAATGGCTTTTATAAATCCTGATTTCAAGGAGTTGGTGATAGCAGACATAAGATTTGAGCCTAGTTTACTTTTCTCTGGTTAAATTTTAAGGTGCTGTTGCCTGCTTTGGACTTGAAGGGTTTATTTAAAGTTTTGGCATTTTTATATACATAATATTCTATTAACTCACTAACATACAGAAAACAAATTTCCACTTCATTGTAAATGTTTCAAACAATATTTATTATTTTATCAGATTAGTTTTCATGCAATTCAGTGTAACATCCTTTAAGTTACACAATAAGCCTCATAATCCTTAAGTTTACAAGTTCTATTCATTCATTAAAAGAGCATTAACTGTGATATTTATTTCTAAGACTTGGTCTCATAAACAGTTGCCTTCTTAGACTAGGTATCTTACAGATCTTTTTCATTTGTTATTTTTTAACTGCTTCACTTTGGTGGGCTATTGCATGTACTGTTAAGCGTTTTAAATCATTCAGCTTCTCTTATTTTCTTTTTTCTTTTTATAGAAGGAAAAAAATGTGTAAATGACATTGAACTGCCAACATAATGAATGAATAGATGTTATTTCTAAAATTATGCCTGGGAGATGTATATCCTTTATAGCAATTATATTGCTATTAAACAACACTAAAAGTTTTGAGATTTAAATTTATTTGAGAATCAACAAAATTTATCCACCATTCTACTACATTGTAAATAGCCCACACTAAGACAACTTAACTTATATACAGAAGCATTTTCACATAATATCAAATTACTGCCAAATTTATTGACAAAGTCCAAGTTATCTTCTATTTTAAATCACATTTTGTAATCACTAAATTTAATATTTGTTGAATGTGAACACCAAGTACAGAAATTGACTCCTTAGACAAAAACAATCTTGGTTTAGTACATATATTCGATGAAGGAAAGGAAAAAATAACTAACTTGATTCTAAAATGTTTCATTTTATATTTTGTAAAAATATTGTAATTTTTCTTCCATTTTTTTTTTTTTTCTGTCTTAGTTAAATTTATGAGCTGCACTTATTTCACAAATGATTTAATCTGAGATTGTATTGAAATTAAAATAATTGCATCATGGAAGAATGATACTAACTATTTAAAATATATACACACTTTTATATTTTTCTGTTGTAATTTTGTAATAATAGCATGTTAATAATATATGTGTATTAATTACATATATATATATATTATGTACACTTGCTATCATTACAAAAATAATAATGCAGATGTGAGTATAACATGTGCATGTGTGTTTTAATCGCTACTATGATTCTACAACAATACTATTGTGTTGGTTATACTTAGTTATATAGAGATATATGAGTACTTAGTTTATTTCCTAGAGTCTGTACATTTGAAGTGGCTGACCACTCTACTGGACATAGCATTTCATTTAATGTTTGATGTTTATCAAGTATATAGGTGTCATTGAGCTACATCTGATGTGGAGTAATATGTAGTAGAACATGTGCAAAATAGAGAACAGATTTTGTAGCTGTATGCCATTGATGTCAAATATAATACATTAGGAGAAAGACAGTGAGAGAAAAAATGAAAAAGTGTATATATATATGTATGTATATATATAATCATAAGCTAATTAGATAACTTACAATTAACAATTCTATATTGACGAATTAAAATATTTATGAACATCTACATTACCCACCAAAAAAAATCTTTTTTTTTTCAATGTGTCAATGTGTATATGCATTTGTACATAGGTATAACATTATATATGTGTGTGTATATATACACATACACACGTGTGTGTGTGTGTGTACACATATATATATGTATGTATAATATGTTGTTGTATATTGTGTTTGTAATACTTTTATATTCATTTATAATACATTTATATGTATACACATAAACTATATGCAAACAAGTCTACATATGTAACCTACAATTACATATACATGTATATATATTTATACATAAACATGTGTGTGTATTCATAAAATGTTAGTTTAGTGAGTCAGATCCTTGTGTTCTCAAGCTTAACATTTTTCTTATTTTTTTGTCCGATTTAAAAATTACTTTCCTGTTTCTTTGTCTTGAGTGAGTTTGTCCTAAAAACAGTTTCCTGTTTTATGTTAGGAGTTTAGAAAACATTTTTTAATTTTTTTTATTTAATTCATTCTTTATAATCTTGTTCTTCACACTTGATTTCTAATGTTTTGTGCCAAAGTGTATGAACTCTTATTACAGAAGATGGCAATAATTACAGTGCTATGACAAATATAATTACTTGCTTGTAATCAAAATATACTCATCATTTTATAGTCACTTAATCTAGGAAGACCATTCCTGTATATATATATATATTTATATATATATATATATATATAGGTTTAATATATAACCTATTAAATCATTTATTAAATTGTTTTCCTTCAAATTTTAAAATTAAAACCATAATTAAAAGGCTTGCCATGACAATCTTTCTTGGCTGACACTGTTAGAAATTATTTATGGTTCAATAAAAATAATATAAATTATATCCCTACACACACACACCCACCCACCTTTTCATATTTTGTCAATGTTTGGTTTCTGTTGTTTAAATTCATATATGCAAATTAACATGATGGTGCATATTATCATAAAATTATAACAATATAATTGTGTCTTCTCTCACAAAATAAGTTTTAAATGCTTTTCAAGATTATCTCTAAAGCCTTCATTGCATTATAACAATTAAATTATAAGTATGTTATTTGTTGATAATATATCCCTCCTTGTCATGTTGCTGTTCCCTTTTAAAGAATTTTATAAAACATCATACTGTTCCATTTATGTTTCCTTTTTAATCAGCAATGCTTTCTTTCTTGGAATTTCAAGGCCAACTATTTCAATTTTGAGAAGACAGTCTGTTGCTTTCATTTGTCTTCTAAATATATTTACTGATGCAATAAAAATTCAGGATATTTTACATTTAGTTCATATTAATTAATCTTGTTCAGCATTTTGTTAAGATCTTCACACTACAGATGTACACACATTTACTAATCATAAAGCTGTTGCTTATTGCAAGTCTTCATATTTTAATTTGTGCATCCAACTAACAATTAAAAATTGTGAGTTCTTTCATTTTCTTTATCTACATAAGTAATCTTTGTTGACATTTGTATTTAGCCTATATATTCAGAGAAATACATAATGCCTACATGGTTTTCATAAAAAAATAAAACTAGATAATATATGGATATGAGTTTGATGGAAAGTTTATTTTTTACAAAAACAAAAGTATATTGAAGATTTTTACCATTAAAAGAACTTATCTATCTACACAGTTACTTTTTTAGATTTCTTTTAATAAACAAATGCCACCTTTTTCTTCTTTTTTTTTTTAATTCTTATATAAGTGTTAATAACTATGAAATAGTCAACTATATAAACTTGTTCTGTAGGATTCTGCTCTATAATTGCATAGAGATCAATTACTAAGTATAGAGAACTCATGAAATTTGCCATAGTATTTTATAATGTAGTTCTAAGTATTGTAGGTTTCTTTCTATAAAATATTCTCATGTTTTGTTATTGTAGCTGGCAAGGTTATACAATTTTCTTAAATACATTTTTTTTTATGAGCTATCATGATCTATGCCTATTTTTAAGTATTGATATTTGATTAAAGTAGAATTTCAATGTACATGTTTTTAGATATGATTTTTGTATTCGAATACATTTTTTACAAACTAGATGATAAAATCGTTTTTAATTATTATTTCTAATTAACTAAAACACATTATTTTCTATTGCAAATTTTGGGGAAATGGCAATGTAAAACTAGTTGTTGCAGTCATTTGAGAGTGCCTATCTTGTAAATATATCTCACAGTCATTACTGAAAATTTGAAACATTTGTGTTTAAAAAGGAAAACTAGTATTTGCTTCTTTGGTAAATCTCTTTTCTATGTGGAAAAAATATATCACAGATTTAAACTACTGTTCTATGTGCTTCTATGTAGAACTGCATTAATTTTCATTTTATTTTATTTTTATTTTTATTCTGTCGTTCATAAAATTATTAATATATGAAGAATAGCATGTTTACAACTTTTAATTTCCATTTTATTATGGCATATTTGTAACGACATATTTACATATATCATTATTTTTAACTCATTGTTATTTATTAACTTTCTGAGAAAAATATTTTTTTATTTCCTTCTGTCACTATAATTTTTTTTTTATTTTGAAATGTTTTCTACAAGTTCCATTAATTCCATGAAATTTTGATTCCATGTGAAAAGAAATAACTATTGAAAACTTTCATTATTTCATTAAGGAACTAATTTCCCTTCATTTCCTTATTGCTTTACCTTTTAACATTACGACTTATAAGAGGCTTCAGTATTTAATCTGCATTAAGGAAATCCTGTGGTTTTATATATGTAATGAGAAAAAAAATTAGTTTTATATTTAAAATTTTATTTCTGCTGTTGGCTGTTTCATTACATCTTCATGCATAGCAAAAAACAAGCAAACAACATGTATTCCTCTGTTAATTGTTGATGTGGAATATTTGTTGTATATCATCCTTCACAGCATTTATATAGTGATATTCTTTATCTTAGGGCATAAACATTATATCTAGCATTTTTATTTCATTTCCACTGGTTTCCTTTTATTTGAAAAAAAAAAAAAAAAATTCCAATAAAGTATGAAGCATTTTATGATTGTAATGATTATAATTTCTGTGACAAATTTGTTGGATTTAATGATGGAGGGAAAACATCTTTTGTTGTTGTGGGAATAGCTTATGCACACAATTCACTATTATTATCTGCTCAAATATATGTTATATTCGTATGCATTATGTTTTTTCAAATATTTGGTGTGAATTCTATGATAGACAGAAATGGTATTATATTACGCTTATATGCAGGTTGTTTAGAATAAGGAAATATCAAAAAACTTCCATAAATTGTTAAAAGTTTTGTCTGACTATGAACCAAGTGAATTAAAATGTGTTGGAAATAATATTTTACTATTAGATTCTTGTATACATTTAAACATATGTACTTTGAATATTACAGTTATTTGTTGAGACTAATAATCCATAGAATCAATACATTATTTAAGTGCATTGTTGATTGTAATTTCTTTTTCTTCCAATTTGGTTGAATTCCATATATCCACAGCTGTTTTATAATTATATAATAATCAGGAAATTTACTAATGTTCTTATTGAATACTTTTCAATTTTTAATTCAATATTTAATTATTCTTAGATCATTATGGCATTTTTATTTGGTTGTGATAATGCTAATCAGAACATTGTACCAGAAAAATCAGATATATGTATGCATTCATACACAATCACACATCATATGACAAATGTTTTGAAACAACAAGTTGGTACAAAAATGTTATTTCACTCTTCATGTTTTGCAATGATATTTGATCAAAAATATGGTCAAATCTTCTAGAAAGGGGTTTTCTTTAAAATCTTTAATGTACGTCTTCTCAATTATAATGGATATACCCAGGTCTGCCAAATCACTCTACCATTTGAACTCTAACAAAATATCCCATAAATATTGCTTGAATGATAAATTAATTTGAGACACTTTTTTATATTTGATCTCTATTGTAAATATCTGTTGGTCATATTTGTCTGTTGCTAGGGAAATAATAGATATTTAGATAACTTTTAATATTCAAATATCAAGTGTTCATAAAAGTATTTCATCTTATTTTAACAATAACTTCAAGAAGTATAAAATCTTTTCATAATCTAAAGCAAGGAATATGACTGTCATGTATACTATTTGAGTATTGATCACATTGTTATGAAGTGATTCAAATTTAATTTGGACAAATGTTGAACTCCTTACTAGCACTAAAGAACCTGCTATAGAGTTCTTTGCTTTCACCAGTTCTTTCTACTTTAATGTCCTCAGGAATTTGGATCATCATCACCTCATATTGTTAACCACATAATCGTTATCATAATCCAGCAATACTCTTATGGTCATGTGATGTTGTCACTAACGCTTTGGGATTGAAAGTTTCAAAACAGCTCTTAGAGGCTATATATGGCTTGGAATATCCCAAAAGTATTTTGTTATGTCATCCACTGTACCTAAGGTTTTATGTATTTCTTCAGTTATTGCAAAATTGTCATCAATACTTACTTCTATGGAATTAATTCCCGAAAACCTGATTAATTCCATATTGAAGTAAATTTTTATCTTTAAAAAAAAGTCAAAAAGAATGCTATTATCTATTCGAAATATAATTATCAAAGAGTTTGTTTTAAAACAAAGAAACAAAAAATGGATCCAAACTAATGCCAGTGCAACATCTTTTTTGTTAATTTTACTGAATATAAATTATTTTCAAAATAGTTAATAGATTTCTCAGTTGTCATTTGTTTTTTGTTTGTTTGTTTTTTTATTTTTATTTTTTTTACATGCCTATTCATCAGAAAAGAGGGGCCGGCATTGTCTTATTGTTTTAAGAACGACTTTGTTGTTACTCTTTGTAACTTTTTCAAAGGGAAGTTGATATAAATCGAAATTTTATAATTCTGGAAGGAAATGGGTTTGCTCTCTTTCACACACTCACACATACAAACATATGCACATAATTGAAAATATTCTATAAAATTCAACTTTTCTCATTTATTACATTAAATATATTTTATTTATAAAATTTCCAAGATTTTTTTTTTCTTTTTTTTTCTACAAACACATAACATTATTCTTGTTATTCAAACATTTTGAACTTTACACAATTTGGTTTTCATTTGTTAGTATTTTATTTTAACCGTCCCATTACAGAAATCACATAACCACATTTTAAGCCTGGATAACAGTTTTGTCGTGTTTTCGATACCCTCAGATATTTGCTTTGATGCTGTTTATAGGATAGTTTAATGCAGATAATACTGAATCTAGAAACTCAGCTTCTTAGGTGATAATTACTATTCTCAATCATGAGAGCAAACTGACGATTATTAGAATTCAAACAAACCATAGTTTACTTTTAAGTATTGGCAAGCGGTGACATAATTCTTAAATATGTATCTCCTAAGTGTTTAGTGATTTTAATATAATGAAAGTAAAGTGAAAGAAATTTCGATATTGCATGTATTGTTTGTGCCTATGAATATTTCTTTCCTTTCATATAAAAAAAATCATTTTAACTTTCCCTCTACATTAGCAAAATGAGATATGTGTGATGGAGAGAGAGAGAAAGATGCAGGTACCATAGACCAGATCATATTACTCTCTTTTTCTAAAGAAATGTTTTTGATACTTGTCATCCATCAACTGATAAAATTAGTTTGATATATATCTACTTACTTTTATGTTATAAACTTTTAGCAAAACCATTTGATTTATTATATGAAAGGAGTGATTGAATTGAATCCACTTTCAATAGATACATTTATTATTGACTGTTGATCAATAAGAACGCAAGTGTAATCCTGACCTTATCAATTAAAGTCATTGGATCAGTCTCATTTGAATATTGGTTTCTTTTATGTATTCATTATGTATAGAGTATCTGAAATTGCATCAGATCTTCATCATAACTGGACTACTAAAGCTAAGTGTTTCTATAGATTTAATTTGAGGAGAATTGTCAGTTATGTTAATTCTGATGCAATTTTTAGGCCTTGGTTAATGTTGTTTAAATATCTAGCATATGTAATCAGGATCCTTTTCTAAAGTGAATGTTAATGAAAAAGGCATGGAAACAAATCTGTGCTTGTAAGGTTGTAAAGCTTTTTCTCGCATAATTATTGAAATAGACTGGCATTTATTAATCAGGTTGGAAAAATTGACAGTTTGCACATACAGCACTACTATCATCATTCTTTCCATCCAGAATATTAGGTACCGCTGTTTTGCCATTTGTTTACCAGAATTCTTGTTTCTCTGTCTGTTCCATTATCTCAGAAAACGCTAAAACTAGGCAGTTTAAATCTTTTTATGAAATGATTACTGAATAAAGTGGGGTGGTAGATTGCAGAATTATTTGAAGTCCACAGTATTACTCTTACTGTTTTATTTGCTAATCAAACTAGATGATGTATCAAAAGAAATAAAAATATTCCTTCTGATAGTGGTAGCTACAAAAGGGTTAATTAATAGTGGGAAATACTAACTGTATTATGTAAAAAAATTATATTTTTATCATATATTCTTAAAAGAGAATGGTAAGGGAATCACATCACAGCCCAACTTGTAAAAATATATAAGCAACCCTAAATGACTAGAAATTTACAAGAAAAAAAAGATTGGTTAAAACCCATCTTTTATTTTTATCAGTTTTTTTTTTTAAGTTTGCATTTTGACAATTTTTTTTTTTCTTTGTTTAATGTCCTCAAAAATAATATTCCTACACTTTGTACAACACAAAATTTCAGTCTAAAATCTGCTTTCATTTTGATGCTTTTGGCAGTATTTTTTGTTTGTAAACTACTTCTCACAATAATTATTTTTATTTATTTAATGAATTTATCTTTCATTCTACTTTATATAATATTTTAATTTTGATATGCATTTAGCAGATTTTTATCAGGTTTCATATTTTCTTTGAGTCGGTTATATTTTTGTTGGCTTCCATGAGGAAATGCAGGGTGTCTTTTTTTTTTCCGCCTTCCCCCCATTTTGTCTTTGGCTCTCGTTCTCATTTAGGGAAACATGCTAGTTAAAGACAACAAAATACTTTACTGAAGGACATAATCCAATAGCTGCAGTGGAATGTTAATTTTCACTATTACTTCAGCTAATCAATCATCAGAAATTTGCATTTTTTTTTTTTTTTTTTTTAATAGAAAAAACTCCCTGAACAGTACCAAGACTATTTTATACATTCTGAAAACACTTTTCCCTTCAGTTTCATATGTGTATGAGCATTCACCATCATCCTTTTCAAGATAAAAATTGTGTTAATGCTTCATGCGTGTATGTGAGGTTGTGTGTGTATATGTGTATATATACTTATATGTATATATACACACATATATATGAATGCGCATCAGTTATATAATGATTGAATCTTAATATCATTCATATAGTTATATATCAACTTGTGTTAAAAAAATGTTCCTCAATTTGCTAACGAGTTATTATGCAGAAGATGAAGCAGTTCTGTTTACACTTTAGTTTATTTCACAATAATGAGGTTTTCAACCTTTTTCTGTTTTTGTTTTTTTTTTTTACCTCTTCAATATTTTCAATTGAACCATTTACAACATGCACTTGGATTGTTTTTCCATTTCCTTCCAGATATCTCTTGTTTACAGGATAAAGTATTGTTGTCTTATTGTTATGTTCACTTAAGACTAATATTTTGAAACATTAAAAAAGGTAAATATTCTGTCATTCTCTAGACTTTTTTTGTCGTGCTTTTATTTGTCAGCAATAACCTTGTTTCTCTCTTTTCATTCTGATCAGTGACACCATATGTGTATTTGATCTCTTATACATCACTGGTTCCAGTAAACAAACCAGTGCATTGGAATGCAGTATGCTTTTGGCATATAGAATGGGTTTTATGTAACTACATTGCAGTGTAGTTGGAATAATAAATACAGTATTTTTATTGTATAGCCCTTGATCTGCCAGGATATCCTAGATCCAACTCACATTATTGTTACAGAAAAACTAGACAGCACCACTATATAATGCACTCATGCTACAGTCTCTGACATGCAGTATATATATATATGGGAGTTCAGTGTGACAGTCTAGATACGTTGTACACTCTTTCCTGTTCTATTTCTGTACAGTGGCTACAGTTGATGGAGGTGAAGTTGAGGATTGATCAAAGTATAATAATTATTGTTCCCGTTCATATTTATAAATATTAACATTCCTATTTAGATTTGACAGTCTGCTATAGATTATGTCTCTAATTACAAGTGTAATGATTTTATTATTCAGCCAGAATTATTTTGAACATTAAGCTTCAAGTCCATTAATAATGAAGTATATGTCCTCTTTAATCAGTGCTTGTGTTTCACTATCAGGCAACATCCCACTTCGCACACAAGCATCATGTAACTGATCTTTGAACATTTTCCAAACAGTTTTTACTTTTTGCAATGGTCTCAGAACACCTGCTGAATTCTCTCCACTGCAAAATTCGGACCATCTTTTCTGCTGGTCTAAATTGTAGGTGTAAATTTCATTTGGTAAGGAGCCGGAAATAGCAAATGCTATAATCAATAACTCCGTTTACAATAATTTTTATCTCGGTGCAAGATAATGGTCAGTGTCAAACATAGTTATTTCCCTTGTATGTAACTACATTGTTTTTACCTCCCTTGTATTGATAAACCATGTAATATCATTTTGCAACTGTCGGTCATTCACTCTCGCCCCCGGGTACTAACCCGTTTGTAGTACCTGCATATCCGATAATTTTATTCACGAAATATTTTCAGTATGATTCAATCTACCTTCAAGGCAAACCTCACACAATCCTTATTAATAATTGTTCATAACATTTATACAGATTTAGTCTTGCGCTACAGTTGTTAGTTTGAGATTCAAATGTGTCGTTTTGTGTTGACATATTTAAAATAGTAATGATGAAAGTCTTTGATGCAATACCTACATTTACAAAATGGAAGTTCTATCTGTAGAAAGCTTCCATCAGTTTCTGCTGTAGGGTTGAAGAAACTAAGAATACTGAGTGAATTCATATATAAAAGACAATTACTACTTAGAAAAGTTTTCTCGATAAAATTTTTAGTGAATTCTCTCAGCATTACATTTGTTTCAGATAATAATCTTTGTATTCTTCCTAACTAAGGTGTTCAGGGCCTGTTCAAATTTGCATTCTAGGTAAACATTTGATCTTTTCCAAATGATTACAGGTATAAAATAAGGGAGTATCTTTCAATACTGTGTGTATTTGAAGATAACTTTCCAATGGTTTCCATCATCAACTTTCTTTTTGCTGAAAGCTTTAGAATTCAGATCAAAGATATCTTTGGGTATCAGAGAGGTCACATTGATGATAGTGCTTGTGTTTAGGAAAAACATGGAAATGAATACATCTTGGTTCTAAAGTACTTGTCTGAAAATCATTGACTAAAACAGGCTCAAAAGAGATAGCCATCAACTTGAGTCCATGGTTTCAATATTGAACCAATTTTTTTCTTTCTTTACAATTAGTTGCAAGCCTCTCAACTACACAGGCTCAAGTTCAAATAAGGGAAATATTTAGAAAATTCTCATCTTGACTGTAGAGTGTGCCATAGAATAATAGATATAATGTAAAAGCAACAAACAATTTTCACACTTAAGTGATGTTTCAATAAAGATAATCTTCTTGTGTGGATTTTCTGAGATAGGGAATTTAATATACACCAATGTATTGAAATTCATGTTGTTGTCTTGGTTATAGGCACACCAGCTGAAATGTGACTATAATCATCATTTCCTGTCTGCTTTCCATGCTGGCATGTGTTAGACCCTTCACTGAATGGAGTTATAGTTGAAAGGTGTTGATGTCCAGTAGTGAGACTGGTGCAAGTGTCTTGCTATCAAGGAAATACATGGCTGCCCTGAATTGGTGTCATTCAAATATGCAGACCTTGTTCATTGCTAAACCACTTTCACTATGTACTCCAGGGGGGGGAAAAAAGCCATCAGAAAGGTTCAATATGGTTTTTTTAATATATTGGGGATAACAACCAAATGTCCTTTCAAAGCAAAGTACTGGATTTATATCTTGGGGAGGAAAATAATGAGCTGGTCACATCTGGAATGCTTTTAATCATAATGAAGATTGGGGTTTAACAACATATTGGACATTCTCTTCAGTAGAACAACTATAGGGGTTTTGATCTTATAAAGGGGATTTAATCATTATATTGCTTCAGTCTCACCAGCATCCGTTTTCCATGCTGGCATGGGTTGGACGGTTTGACTAGGGCTGGTAAGCTGAGGTGCTGCACCAGATCCTAGTCAGTTGGTTTCTATGGCTGGATGCCTTTCCTAATGCCAACCACTCAGTGTAATGGGTGCTTTTATGACACCAATATCTGCTATGACTATGATTTCACTTGACTTAATGGGTCTTCTTCTCAAGCACATCATTTGTCATTGCCTCCATGAATCCCAGCACTCGGAAGGTGCTTTTTATGTGCCACCAGCATCATCCACATTGCCTCTGTGAAAGCCAATGCTTGATAGGTACCATTTACGTGCCACCGATAACAACCACAGCTATGATTTCACTTGGCTTAACAGGTCTTCTCAAGTACAGCACATCACCAAAGGTCTTGGCCACTAGTCATTACCTCCATGAGGCCCAACATTTGAAAATCATGATCCACTACCTTGTCTCATATCTTCCTGAGTCTCCCTCTTCTACAGCTTCCTTCTACTGGTAGAGATCGACGCTTCACACATCTGTCCATATCCATATGCATCACATGACCATACCAGCACAGTCATCTCTCTTGTACACCACATCTGATGTTTCTTATGCCCAACTTTTCTCTCAAGATGCTTTACACTCTGTTGTACACACACACTGATGTTACACATCCAGTTGTGCAAACTAGCTTCATTTCCTTCAAGCCTCCACATGTCCTCAGCAGTCACAGCCCATGTTTCACTGCTGTGTAGCATGGCTGTTTGCACACAGGCATCATGCAGTCTGCCTTTCACTCTGAGGGAGAGGCCCTTGGTTACCAACAGAGGTAGGAGCTCTCTGAAATTGGCCCAACCTATGCTTATTCTAACAGCCTCACTCTTAGAACTTCCACCCCCACTACTGACTTGATCACCTAGGTAACAGAAGCTAGATGCAGGAGGAGAGAGTAAGTTGTGGCAAAGGATTCAACGGAAGTTTACTTTTACCTTCTGCTAGAGTCACGTGGAGCTTAAGTGTTTCGCTCATAAACACACGCATTGCCCCTGGTCTGAGATTCAAACCCGTGAGCCCACTTCTCTTACCACTAGGCCATGTGTCTCCACACACACACACAATATTTTTTTGTGTGAAGAGTACAGTAAAGTTTCCATCTACTAAATTCTACTGATAAGGTATTGGGCCAATTAGAGGCTATGATAGAAGACACTTCAAGGTGATGGTATTGAACCTGGAAACTATGGTTGCATAGTGAATTTCTTATCCGCTTGGCCATGTCAGTAAATAAAAGAGGATGACCAGGTGATTCTGCAGATCTTTTGTTTGTTTCACTCATTAGACTTTGGTCATACAAGAGCACTGCCTTGAAGAATTTTTAGTCAAATGAATTGACCCCAGTACTCTCTTTTTTTTAAGTCTGGTACTTCTATTGTCAGGCCTCTAAGTTATGGTGATGTAAACGCACAAACACCAGTTGTCAAGTGGTGGTGATAATAGACATGCACACTCACACACACACAAGCATATATACAACAGGATTCTTTCAGTTTCCATCTACTACATGCACTCTGAAGGCTTTGGTCAGTTTGAGGCTACGCCAAGGTGCTGTGCAGTGGGACTGAACTCAGAACCATTTGGTTGAGAAGCAAACTTTTTTATCACACAGCCACACCTAGTTCAATTTTATGTAATAATCCCATAGAAAAGGCTAGACAAACCAACAAATACAAGAGATTTAGCCTTTTTAAGTTGATGATGTTCAATGCAGAAAATGTACAGTATTCAAAATATTTTATCAGAAATTAAAAAAAAAAAAGAAAAATCGATGATATAAAAAGATTCAATGAATGATTGAAAATCTGTTAACTGATCAGACGATCCCAATATCCAATATGCTGTTCACTTCTACTACAACATTGAAATACTACATGGAACAAACTACCTGCATCAATTGTTAGTTGCTGAGACATCGCATCCTTTAAGACCTTCATGCTTCCTGAAATTCGTCAACACAACACCTGATATCCTCCCCTCCATACACATGCATACATCTATATCATGACTCATATTCTGTTCACTTACCTGACATTTGTACATAATTCTATGCACCTTTGATGAGTTGTAGTGCACCTGAGCACTATACATAATAATTTCATTATTATTATATTATATTATTAGTTTCAAAATTTTGGCACAAGGCCAGCATCTTTGGGGTAGGGGGTCAGTTGATTACATTGACCCCAGTGTTCAACTGGTACTTATTTTTTTGATCCTGATAGGATGAAAGACAAAGTTAACCTTGATGGAATTTGAACTCAGAGCATAAGGACAGACGAAATGTTGCAAAGTATTCTACCCAACATATTAACAGTTCTGCCAGCTTCCCACCTTTATCAAATTTTGGCACAAGGCCAGCAATTTCAATGGAGGAGGTAAGTTGATTACATCGACCCCAGTCCTCACATGGTACTCATTTTATTGACCCAGAAAGAATGAAAGTCAACCTCAACAACATTTGAACTCAGAACATAGATGGACAAAATTCTGCAAAGCATCTTGCCCAGCATGCTAATGGTTTTTCTAACTCATTGCCTTAAATACAGGAAATATTTATTTTTTTCTTGCCCACAGTGGGGGGCTAAACATAGAAGGGAGAAACAAGGACAGACAAAGGGATTATGTCAATTACATCGACCCCAGTGTGTAAGTGGTACTTATTTAATCGACCCCGAAAGGAGGAAAGGCAAAGTCAACCTCAGCAGAATTTGAACTCAGAATGTAACGGCAGACGTAAATACAAGAAATATTGGAATCTGTCAACAAGCAGAAAAACTACTTAAAATGGTTAAAATTTAAGACTGCAAGACATTTTGGTGCTGACTACTTTACATCACTAATTCAACACTAATTTGATTTTAGGTATTTTAATGTTTCCCTCCCTCTCTCTCTTTCTGTCTATCTGTATTATATATATTTCTACATGCATGTGTGTACCTCTAGTGCCAAACAGTAGTCACCAAAAACAGACAATAGCCAGTCAGCCGTGCCAAATCATCAGCGTCCACATAGCTGTACCCAAGTGTCTCATTCGAAATAATTTAAACTACAAGCACATCATAGTTTCAGATCCCTTATTTTGAAGGTATGTTTTTTACCTTCTTAGTGTTACTTAATCTTAGAGGAAGACAGCGGAAGCCACACAGTCACAAACACACATATATATATGGAGAGAGAAAGAGAAGAGCTGTTATGAAATTGTCCTGGGTGTACAACAATCATGGAAGTCCCACATCTATGTCCCTGTGTCAACCATATGGTTAGCAATGTACCACTCTGATATATATATATATACATAGGTACAGGTATGGCTGTGTGATAAGAAGTTTGTTTCCCAACCTCATGGTTCCGGGTTCAGTCCCACTGCATGCCACCTTAGGCAAATGTCTTCTAACTATAGCTTCAGGCCAGCCAAAGCCTTGTGAATGTATTTGGTAGATGGAAACTGAAAGAAGCCCATAATATGTGTGTGTGTGTGTCTGCATTTGTCCCCCACCACCACTTGACAACCACTGTTTGTGTGTATATGTCCCCATGACTTAACAGTTCAGCAAAACAGACTGATAGAATAAGTACTAGGCTTTAAAAAGTATCAAGGTTGATGCGTTCAACTAAAATTTTTCAAGGTGGTGCTCCAGAATGGCCACAGTCTAAATGACTGAAACAAGTAAAAGAAGATATATATGACAGGCTTGTCTCAGTATCTGTCTACCAAATCCACTCACAAGGCTTTGGTCAGCCTGAGACTATAATAGAAGACACTTGCCCAAGGTGCCACACAGTGGAACTGAACCTGGAACCATGTGGCTGGTAAGCAAGCTACTTACCACACAGCCATTCCTGAATCATAAGTATATTTTTTCTTAACTAAATCATTGCTTTACAAATTTCTTAAAATATTTAGTTTTTGTACTAAATATCAATCTTGGCTGCGTGGCTAAGAAGCTTGCTTTGTAACTATATGATTTTGGGTTCAGTCCCACCGCACAGTATATTTGATGTCTCCTATTATAGCCCCAGGCTAGTCAATGCCTTGTGAGAGAATTTGATAAATGGAACCTATTTGGAAGCTCATTGTATACATATACACATGCACACTCACACATATGTTGTGTGTTCATGTGTAACCCATGCCAGCATGGAGAATGGATGTTAAACGATGAGGATGATGTGCAGGCATGGCTCTGTGATAAGAAGCTTGCTTCCCAACCACTTGGTTCCAGTTTAGTCCCACTGCATGGTACCTTTGGCCCCAGGCCAACCAAAGCCTTGTGAATGGATTTGGGAGATGGAAATTGAAAAAAGCCATTTGTGTATACATATATGTGTGTGTGTGTGTTTGTCTCCCACCACTTCTTAAAAACTGGTATTGGTGTGTTTACATCCCCATAACTTAGCAGTTTGGCAAAATAGACTGATAGAATAAGTGCCAAGCTTAAAAAACAATAAGTTCTGAGGTTGATTCATTCGACTAAAAATCTTTCAGGGTGGTGCCCCAGCATGGCCGTGAATAAAAATCCTTTAAGGTGGTGCCCCAGCATGGCTGTGACTAAAAATCCTTCAAGGTAGTGCCCCAGCATGGCCGCGACTAAAAATCCTTCAAGGTGGTGCCCCAGCATGGCCGCGACTAAAAATCCTTCAAGGTAGTGCCCCAGCATGGCCGCAACTAAAAATCCTTCAAGGTGATGCCCCAGCATGGCCGCAACTAAGAATTCTTCAAGGTGGTGCCCCAGCATGGCCGTAGTCCAATGAATGAAACAAGAAAAAGGTTAAAGAGAAATTGTATATCATTTAATATATTAAGTAAAACCCTCATAAATTGTAATGTAGTGTTTTGAATTGTTAAAAACATCTTGTTTGTATTATAGTGGGGTTTTTTTTCAGAAAAGTTATATTGTTCAAGAGTTATGTAACATGATATCTTTCTAGATAGCATTTGAAATTGGGTTCAAAATGATTCCTAGAGAAATCTGCTAACAAAACAGGTCAAGAGACAGTCTGTTAGTAGATAAGAAACAGCATCATCATAAACAAGGTGGCTGCAGAAAGCTATTTAGAGTAGGATGTGCCATTCCTAAGCATTTAACAGCAACCAGCAATAAAATTTTCTCATCGACTACACATTTTATTTTCTAAGTTCTGTTTAAAAAAACATTCAACTAAATAACTAAATAGGTACAAGGCGTGGTTTTGTAGTGAAAAGTTTGCTTCCCAACCACATGGTTCCAGGTTCAGTCCCACTGCATAACACCTTGGGTAAGTGTCATTTGCTATAGCCTTGGACCAACCAAAGCCTTGTGGATGAACTTGGCAGATGGAAACTGAAAGAAGCCCATCATATATATGTGTGTGTATGTGTCTTTGTGTATGTGTTTGTTTTCCACCACTGTTTCACAACCGGTGTTGGTGTGTTTACATCCCATTAGCTTAAAAGACTGATAGAATAAGTACCAGACTTTACAAATAGTAAGTAATGAAGTTGATACATTCTATTAAAGATTCTTCAAGGCAGTGCCCCAGCATGGCCGCAGTTTAATGACCGAAGCAAGTAAGATAAAGAACATAAAAGATAAATTGTACTAGGCACAGATATAGAAGCTCACTATGTAACCACATGATCCCAGGTTCAATTCTACTCCACTTCTCCAGGGACAAATGCATTTCCTGTGTGTTGACTGATTCCAGGATTTCAATGTTGAGGTGGGAGTAGACAATATATTGGACATAGGGAATAGCTGATCTGAGTTAAGGAACTTTCAAGAAATGTAAGATGTTGATGCAGATACCGATGTCACGCAAATGGCACCCATATCGGTGGCATGTAAAAACACCTATTACACTCTTAGAGTGGTTGGTGTTAGGAAGGACATCCAGCCGTAGAAAACCATGCCAAATCAGACTGGATCCTGGTGCAGCCTTCCTGCGTGTCAGCCTAGTCAAACTGTCCAACCCATACCAGCAGGACAACAGACGTTAAATGATGATGATTTAGATTCTGGGATCCAGTTAATGTTTGTATGATGAAGACATTAACATTGTCTCTGTTAATGATAACTAACTTGCTATACCAATGTTTCTACTTGGTACTTAGTGAACAAGCTATGGAAGTGTAGTAGTTTAATGAGGAGACAATGCCTGTAACTTATGCAGGCCCTTAGAGATTGGTATGATCAATGCAATTGATGTAAAGTTTGATCAGAAACAAGGAAGTATTGGCAGTGACCTAAGATTCACTGATTGGTTGATGGAAACTAAGTCCATTATGTGTGTTTCTGTAGACTGGTGTAAAGCAATGTAGCAAATTATAAGCCTTTATATCGAAGGGTAACTTAGGCATTTGATAAACGGAGATTGATGAAATTTAGGCCAAATTGAAATAAGTATGGAAGGATTGGTCATGGGTTTGAATGATCAGAACTGACTGAGGGATAAATAACACCTGTCTATACATTAGTAATCATATCAGTGGTGTAGTAAAGGTTCTTAACACCCAGGGGCAAAAACACAATTGCTTCTCTCACATTAATTAACTGATTTGATAAGCAAGAGAAAAGTTTGCTCCCTTTCACATTTTTGCCTAGGGGTGACTGCCTGATCCCCAACACACTCTGGCAACACCTCTCCATATCTTCCTGGAAAAAAAATGTTCAGATAGACAATGTAAAAAGTTTATATTATGATTCTGGCATGCATTTAATGTTTGATGATGACATTAATGTTATCCCTGTTAATGCCCTCGTGAGCTTTTTATCAGAATCTTCTCTGTTGCAAACATGAAAACCTGGTCTCTAGCAAGAAGAGAACTTGAACTCTTGATGAGCTGCTTCTTATCACAGCAACCCATGAATTGTCTTTTTCTTTCCCCAACCAGTCCTGAAGGCCCTGCAAAAGGATTATAGGTGCTACCTTTCCTTCTCTATATAAACAAAAAAAATGAAGACTACAGAAATTATGTGTTCCCTTTTTTATAATTCTCGATGAGGCATTTATATATCTGCTAAGTGCCATGAGAGTGGAGGCGCAATGGCCCAGTGGTCAGGGCAGCGGACTCGCAGTCATAGGATCACGGTTTCAATTCCCAGACTGGGTGTTGTGAGTGTTTATTGAGTGAGAGGCTCCGGCAGGGGATGGTGGTGAACCCTGCTGTACTCTTTCACCACAACTTTCTCTCACACTTACTTCCTGTTTTTGTTGTGCCTGTAATTCAAAGGGTCAGCCTTGTCACACTGTGTCATGCTGAATATCCCTGAGAACTACATTAAGGGTACATGTGTCTGTGGAGTGCTCAGCCACTTGCATGTTAATTTCACAAGCAGGCTGTTCCGTTGATCGGATCAACTGGAACCCTCGACATCGTAAGCGACAGAGTGCCAACCTAAGTGCCATGACAAGCTCTTTCTTCAAATTTTCAAAAGGCAAATATTGTGTGTATTAGATAGATTACAGGAATAATAATTCAGTGTATTTATTTATTTTGAAATGTGCTAACACATAGAATAGCAGTGGAACTTTGGTTGTTCTGTCACAGCATAATGGCCCAGGAACAGTGAAAGCAGAATGTTCAAGCACACCCACTAAAATTGTTCACCAATGCACCGTTCTTCTGAAAGAATCACGAAGGCAAACAAGCATAGAAACATTTTGGGGCTGATTTGAAACATTTCTTTTCCATTATTGGATTTATCTGAACTGACTGGTGTACAAATATAATCACTATACCTATGTTGAGTAAGTAGATGTAAGACAAAAAGAGATGATCAAATTGGTGGTGGAGTTTGGATGAATTTAGAGTTTGTAAAGGTAGTATATGAATTTAGAGGATTGAGGAAGGGAGTATTTGAGCCAGAGTAACTAGAAGTCCTTGTTGCTGACATCTATGCATGAGATATTAATAGTGACAAGAGGGGATTCTACATTTCCACCTTCCAAAATGAAATTTGAATACAGAGTGCAGAGATGACTTAATGATAAAGGATAGATTTGTCTGGGAGAAGGAACAAGATGTATGGTTTGTACATTGTAGGTGATGTATGAGAGTCCAGATTGAATCAGACTCAAGCTGGCTGTAGACAAGTGTACCACCATGCATTTTGGGAGGAAAAACACACTGTCCACATACTCTTTCTATAACATTGATATCAAGAAGTCTTCTTGTGGACATGACCTGGGCATTGCTGTCAGCAGCGATTTGTGCTGGACAAAGCACATCTCTAAAATTGTCAAGAAGGCTGGAAGTGTCTTGGCATCACTCAGCAAGACCTTTGGCAGCCGCTCTCCAGCTATCTATTTAAGGTTGTATATGGCTATGATGCAGCCACACTTGGAATTAGCATCACCAGTCTGGAGCCCCTACCTGGCTCAGGACATTGACCTCCTGGAAACTGTTCAGAGACATGCAACCAAGCAAATACCCTCCATCAGGCATCTGCCATACTTTGAACATCTTGTTTCTCTGGGTATAGATACATTGAAGCTCCAACGTCTGGCAACTGACTTGGTAAGCACACACAAAATTATTAACCATCGTGCCAACAACCACCTTGAACACCTTTTTGAGCTCCATGTGTCTAACACACGTGGGCATACATACCTACAAAGTCAGAAAACAATACAGCCCCCATGACTTTCAGAAACATTTTTTCATACTCAGAGTTGCTGAAGCATGGAACAAACTACCTGCATCAGCTGTTAGTTGCCAAGCCATTGCATCCTTTAAAACCTCCATGCTTCCTGAAATTCGCCAACACTACACCTGATATTGCTCCCTCCATATGCATGCACACATGTATATCATGGCTCATATACTGTTCACTTTCCTGACATTTGCACTTTTGATGAGCTGTAGTGCACGTGAGCACTATACACAATAATTTCATTATTGTTCTTATAAAGGTGGTGAGCTGGCAGAATCGTTAGCATGCTGCACAAAATGCTTAAGCAGTATTTCGCCTATCTTTACGTTCTGAGTTCAAATACTACCAGGGTCAACTTTGCCCTTCATCCTTTTGGGGTTGGTAAATTAAGTACCAGTTACACACAAAGGTCGATGTGATCAACTGGTCCCCTACCCCAAAATTTCAGGCCTTGTGCCTATAGTAGAAAGGATTATTATTATTATTATTATTATTATTATTATTATTATTATTATTATATTGTTTTTAAATGTTCATCAAAATGGTGGAATTCACCAGCAGATTTAACATTACTTCATATTTCAGATTTTCACATAGTATTTGATTTTGGTTTCGTTTGATTTGGTAACAGATGGTGAATAGCAGTCCTTGATTTCTGGGTTGTCACCAGCCGTTATGCTGATCTCTGTTTGTAAGTAGCCCAGCTAGAGGCTTGTAGGTACAGACATGCTTCTCAAAATGCTATACTTATAGGAGAACCAGCCATGTGGGTTGGGAGAATAGAATACAGAATCATGTGCCATCTGGTAGAACAGCTTCCTGAGACATTCTTCTTGTATTATATGGCAGCAAGCCTTTGCACCTGCACTCTCAGCAAACAATGGTACAATGCATAAATATTGTGGAAATCAGCTGAAGGAATCATGATATCTGCCTGGCTCGAATTTTTGCAATAGAATGAACTCTGCTAAAGACCCAAAAATTCTAAGGAACTTGTATTAAACTTTGTGGACTTTATGACTGCTCAGTTAACCATAGTTTAGTCAACATTTCTATGGAATTGAATATAACAGTTGGAGGCCTTGGCAAAGTGTTGAGAAAGAGAATCAGATGTAAATAGGTTTCGGTTCTAATAATGAAGAATTCTTTGATGCACCCCCATCTTGTCCTTTTTTTTTCTGCCAAAATATTTAACGGTTACACATTTGTTCAGCAGAAGTTTCTGAGGAATCCATTAAAAAAATTTGTGTTTCCATGAATTTAGGCTGACAACTAGTTTCCTTAACTCATTTCAGTACCAACTGAGATCATCTGTACTAAATTATTCATATTTGATTGAAATCTCAATCAAAATCTCAATATAACATTAATGGTTCTTCTACCCCCCTTTGTTTCTACTTGCCTTGTATCTTGAGGTCCACATAGACACCTCATCACTACTATTTCATTTCAGTTGCCCCCTACCTGACCCTCTCTTTTAAAATGCAAATAACCATGTCTCTCCTCTATGGTTATCAATCTGCTCTGCTGTGGCCCCTTCTCCCATACTTTAATTTCAGTTTGTTAACACCAACATAAATATACTGATGGAGGCACAATGGCCCAGTGGTTAGGGCAGCGGACTCGTGGTCATAGGATCACGGTTTCGATTCCCAGACCGGGCATTGTGAGTGTTTATTGAGCGAAAACACCTTAAGCTCCACGAGGCCCCGGCAGGGGATGGTGGCGAACCCTGCTGTACTCTTTCACTACAACTTTCTCTCACTCTTACTTCCTGTTTCTGTTGTGCCCGTAATTCAAAGTGTCAGCCTTGTCACACTGTGTCACGCTGAATATCCCCGAACTACATTAAGGGTACACGTGTCTGTGGAGTGCTCAGCCACTTGCACGTTAATTTCACGAGCAGGCTATTCCATTGATCGGATCAACAGGAACCCTCGACGTCGTCAGCGACAGAGTGCCAACAACAAAAAACAAAATATACTGATATATAAAATTTAGGAATGTCATTCTAAACTTCTCCACAAATCTTAATTACAATGAAAATTAATTGAAACACAAAGTTTACTCATTAGAAATATTGTTATGAAAGAGTTAAGGCTATATTGGTTAGAAGCTTTATATAGACTTAGACATTAACACAACCAGTGTGTCTTAAGTGTGAAGGTCATTGTCTAATTATTCTCCAAAACAAGTTGCTGAGTACTTTCCCACAGTATAAAACCGTTTATGCTCCTACTCTGCTCTTTCTTCTTTCAGGTTAACTTTCTCTTTAGCAATGTTTCAAATATTCTCAGAATAAATAAATAGATAAATATATAAAAATATAATAAAATGAAATAAACAAAAGGATTAGAAGAGTTGTCACTGGTGTCGGATTACTTGACAACAATAACTGATGTTAAATTACTCTCAGCTGTCTTTTAACAATTCAATTTCACCATCACTTACATTTGGGATATTTTGTTCTGCTCTCGTTGTAAGTCATTTATAAGCAGTTACACATTTGTGCCACTGATCAAGAAAACTGAAAAGAGACTTTATGAATTATGTCACTCATTATACATACAAGATATATATATATATATATATATATATATATATATATATATATATATATATATATATATATATTACAAATTAAAAGGGTAAAGGATTATCAATTTATTAATTTATTAATAAATCAACAATTAATAATTTTTACCAAGCCCTTCGGTATGTAAGCACCATTATCGGTGGAGAACTTATTTAAAAGTTCATATATATTTATAAACATGATTTAGGGATCAGCAAATATTTGCTGAACTTCGGTATATGGTGAAGCAAATATTTGCTGATCCCTAAATTATGTTTATATATATATATATATATATATATATATATATATATATATATATATATATATATAATATAATATAGATATATGCATATGTTCATACATATATGTACATACCTACATCTATATGTATACATACATGCATATATGGGTACAGGACATCACAAAAAAACGTTAAACACAATGAGAAATGAAAACATAAAACGAAAACAGAAAACAAACTTTTTCGAACACCGAAAAAAACAAAAAAACAGAGAAACGAGACATGCAACATAAAGAGTGTACCTCTTCGTCAGTTGTCCCTGTTCCATCTACTCCGTGTTTCGAAGGCAGAAACGTGGAGTAGATGGAACAGGGACAACTGACAAAGGGGTATGCTCTTTATGTTGCATATCTTGTTTCTCTGTTTTTTTCTTTTTTCGTTGTTCGAAAAAGTTTTTTTTTCTGTTTTCGTTTCTCATTGTGTTTAACGTTTTTTTAATGTCCTGTACCCATATATGCATGTATGTATACATATAGATGTAGTTATGTACATATGTACGGATATATGCATATATCTATATTATCTATATTATTATATGATCGAATGCCACACATCCTTTTCCAACTAAAGTATATATATATATATATATATATATATATATATATATATATATATATATATATATGAAAATGGTAGCAAAGGAATTGAAACAACTGACAACAACAATAATAATAATAATAATAATAATAATAATAATAATAGGAATAAACACAAAGTAAATAAACTAAATAAACCAAAGTACCCTCATAAAAACAACATAGGTAACTTAAAATTCTTTAAAAACAATATTAATAACCATGAGGATAGTAATAAGGATAATAAAATCTGGCTTATAATCCCATTTGGGAGAAATATCAGGAGTAATCTGATAGCTAAGTTTAGAGAAGTGATAGGTAGACACTTCCCAAGGAGCTCACACTATGGTAAGATTATCAACACACATATAATCAGATTTGGATTTTCAAATACTAGGAACATAGCACAGATAATAGCAGCACATAACATTAAAATACTTGAGTCTAGGGAAACAGGTAGGAATGAGAATTTGAATAATAATATAAATGGCAGTAATAATAATAATAATAATAATAATAATAATAATAGTGAGAATGATAACAATGATGGTAATAATAATAATAATAATAATAATGATAATAATGGTGATAATGATAGTAGTAGTAGTAATAATAATAATAATAATAATGGAGGTTCATTTATTAATAATAGGAGTAAGAGCATAATCACAGTAAAAGAGGTAAACCCTAGGAGAATAAAATTTGAAGGACCTAATGCGAAAGTCAAAAATATAATATATCAATGCAAAGTAAAGACTCAAACTGATACCATGACATACTTGGGGTGCACTTCAGGACAGGTATGCCGTAGAATTTCTAACCATTTCTCATGCTTTAGAGATAGGAAGAAAATGGCTAGCACTAGTCTTAGCAACTACATCTGGGGTCTTAAGGAAAGTAATAAACAGTATTCATTAGAATGGTCTATAATAGCTAGATCAATGCCATATGAGAGAGGAAGAAAGTATGGTTCGCTCTGTACGGTGGAACTGTACCACATACTCTTCTCTAAGGATAAATTGATTAATAAAGTAAAGAATAATGCTCTGAAATGTACGCATATCATAAGAAGCACATTTCGTTGGTATAAATGATCTCAAGATGTGATGAAGTACAGCATGATGTCTCATGTATGTTTATGTATGTGCAATTATGCATATATGGATGAATGCATATAAGAGTGTGTGTGTGTGTGTATATATATATATATGTATATATATGTATATATATATATATGTATATATATGTGTGTATATATATGTATATATGTGTATATGTATGTGTGTGTGCATGTGTATGTATATATGTATGTGTTGTATTTGTATGTATGTGTGTATGTATGTATGTATATGTATGTATGTATATATATGTGTATGTATATGTATATATATATATATATATGTATATATATATATATATATGTATGTGTATGTGTGTGTGTGTACGTATATGTGTATACATATGTATGTGTGTGTATGTATATATGGATAGGTATACGGGTAAAGTGTATGTATGCATATGTATACGGGTAATATAGTATAGTAAAGAGAAATAAACAAAATAATTAATTAATCTAGTGGAAATCCACAGGAGAGCAATAAAAATAGAAAATTAAGGAGTTATCTCCCCTATAATAACAAAGACGAAAGCTAACGATATCCTAAAGACCTAATAATAGTTATGTATGTGTTTTTTCGTGTTTTGTTCGAAAGGTAACCACTCCTGAAGAAGTGCCAAACGTCTAAATCCAATGGACCAATCACTGGATAAGTTTGGCACAGAAATGTTAACATAGAGTGGTGAATAAATCGATATATCGAATTTGAAGTCTCTGTCTCTTTTGAATATGAAAATTTAAAAGTTTAAAAACCTTATGACATAAATATAAACTGTGAGAACGACCCTTAAGGAATCTAATTAATGATCTCCTGAGGTAAGTTCTTATGCTATATTGGTAACGGTTGCTACATCCTCTGGGAAAATTATTATATATATATATATATATATATATATATATACAGGAGTGGCTGTGTGGTAACCACATGGTTCCAGATTACAACCACAACAAGTCACTTGACCATTTAAGAGGATTCCACCAACATCCTGCTACTGTCATACCACTTACACATTCTTCTTCTTCTCCGCTGCCTCCTTTCTCAACTACTACTGCTGCTTAAACAACCAAAAACCAAAAATTCATATCAAACCTAGTTCTGCCTATATTCACTTCTACTCACTTTGTACCTTGAGAGTCCACATATACACCTCATCACTACTATTTTATCTCAGCCCAACTTCATTCCAATCCTCCCACCCTTTCTTCAGAAATGTGATTAGTCAAGTAGCTCTTCTTCAGCAAGAAACTTATTCTGCTCTGACACCCTTCCCTCATATTTTAACCTTTCATCTCCATGCATAAAGCTGCCTCTCCAAGGATTTGTAGACTTGCAAGCTGCATGAGAACCTCACGAATGCATTCAGTATTTACTGTAAAGTGTATTTACTGTATTAGAAAGGGTGTCCAGTCATAAAACTCATTCCAAAGTAAACATTGGAGCATGATGAAGTCCTTGGACCCATTGGATCCTGTCAAAACATCCTACCTTTGTCAGCATGGCATATGGATGCTAACTCTTTTGATGTCAACCCATTTGAAACAGCCCCTGATTCTTTGGTTCAAACTTTTTGTTTTAAAATTGATCTAAATTAAAACCTTCCATCAAAATTTCATGTGTTTCAAACATCTCAATAATAACAGAAGCAGTGTATTTCAACAGAAATATGGTAACAAAAGGGTTTTAAACAGATCTATGATCAATGATGTTTGAGCCATAACCATTTGAGCATTGTGGTATGTCAAGGACTGCACTAAACAATGTCTCCTTGTCATTTAAATCAGAGGGACTCTAGCTGCTATTACTAGCAGATCAAATGGTCATAGAACAGTTCAGTTATTAGTTTATGTGTGTAACAGGGAGGTGTATGTATATATGTACTGTACTTGATGACATATGCGATGCACTTTTTCCCCGCCAAAATAAAAGATGTCTAAAAAATGTATCACTCTGAGTCTTATATGCAAAGTTGGGCTTTTATTACATGCCTTTAATGCATGAAAAACATTTTGTCCTGATGATCCACTGCTGAAATAGTGGTGCATCTAAAATTCCTGAGCATCTTTCATGCCATCAAATTACATACATATATACATACATACATACATAGTCAGACTAACAGACTGGTAGAGAGATAGATAGATAGATATTCAAACGTGATATTTTAGTTCAAAAAGTTGTATTGAGTTGTGTCCCCTTAAAAGGTATCTTTTCTAACAAAAGTAAAACAGCAGACTTAAGTCCTGACTAGTTGGTTCACTTGTTCATGTTAAAATCACATTATCATCACTATCATAACAATTGACTGTTCTTCAACTACATTTGTGAAAATATTTTTTCATACATTAATTATTCTGGGTATATTTGCCAGGATATCACCAGCACTATCACTATGCTCAAATTTTCAAATTATCTTCAAACCCCAAACTGAAGAATCTGTCGGGAGTTTCTGAGTTGGTGATTGAAGCTACATTTCGTTTGCTGTGTGAATAACTGAAGCAAAACCTGAAAACGTTTAACTGAAATATTTATCCTTGCACATGAAGACAATCTGTGGTGGCCATTTACAATTAACAACAGCAATAATTACAGACTGGGAAAGAGATACTGCTGAGATTACAGAAAGCTATTGGTACAGCAACATACAGTTGGCCCAACATCAATTGCACTATCTTCATGTTACCATGAAGATAGCACAGTCCTCAGCCGTCTACTTGGCAAGAACGGAGACACATGTTGCTCTGCTGCCTCAACATTCTACAATTAACTACCTTCAAAAGCAGTCTTTTATAGCAGGGGTTTTCAAACTTTTTGACTTGCGGACTCCTTTATATTTCAGGCTTTACCTTAGGGACCCCCTTATAAACGCTTATGAAATTTATACATAAATATTTGCTTAAAATAACATATATTTTTACATTTATTTATTTAACAGTATTTAGCAAATAGGTTTATTGTCAATTACACACACAGGATTTTTTTAATCCATTCTTAGTGAGAAGGATGTGCTTGCTTGGCTCTGCACGGACCCCATCTTGGCTTTCCACAGACCCCCCCCCTCTCTTGTCTTTGCGGACCCCCTGTGGTCCGTGGACCACAGTTTGAAAAACCCTGTTTTATAGGATGCAAGAAGAAGATTCTGGACGATTAAATCATGCCACAACTTGATGTTGATTGGTTGCTTAATAGACTGATCACATGAAACTACTGTGGTTCAGTTGAGATGTGTAGCCAGTTATTTAGTGATCTGGGTTTGTATCACCACTACAAATCCTTTCAGAAATGACCCACCCTGAGCTTTCTTATACTATTTGGTATCTCATAACTCTGATACCTTGGAGTCTGGTAGTGGGAGAGTTCAACTGTTTCCACTTTGTAATTCCTGGTACAATACATGTGTATGGATTGCTAAATTCTTTTATTCTTTTACTTGTTTCAGTCATTTGACTGCGGCCGTGCTGGAGCACCACCTTTAGTCAAACAAATTGACCCCAGGACTTATTTTTTGTAAGCCTAGTACTTAGTCAATTGCTCCCTGTTGCCAAACCGCTAAGTTACAGGGACATAAACACACCAACATCAATTGTCAAGCAACCTTTGGTTGGCCTGGGACTACAGTAGAAGACACTTGCCCAAGGTGCCACGCAGTGGGACAGAACCTGGAACCACGTGGTTCGGAAGCAAGCTTCTTACCACACAGCCACTCCTGCACCTATGCATGCTTCTAAATTTTATATTCTGAGTTTGCTCTAGCATCCCAGCCACTACCTTCTTATCTCTTTTAGTCATGTATGAGGGGGTGCTGAAAAGTTCCTGGCTTTAAGAGTATCATGAAAGCCTTGGTTGGAGGCCCAACCATCTGAGTTCTTTTACAAGGCTTAGAAAAGCTGAAGGAGTACTGCAGTAAGTCTGTGACTCTGAGTCAAGCTCTTTTGAGCACCCCTTCGTATTTCCTCTATAGCAAGACACTTGTACCTGTCCCTCACCCATACATCCAGCATACAGCCACCCACTCCCAAATATTTCCTCTTACTAGTGGGAGCTTTTTTCCATTTCCATTTTCCCTGCTCCTTTCTGTTTTGCAAGTTATATGGCAACCTCACTAGTGCTGGTGACATGGAAAAAGCATCCAGTACTTTCTGTAAAGTGGTTGGCATTAGGAAGGGCACCCAACTGCTGAAACATGCCAAAAAAAGACACTGAAACTTGACATGGATCTACAGCCCACTGGTTCCTGTCAAACTGTCCTGCACAGGCTAGGATGGAAAGCAGACATTAAATGATGATGATGATGATGATGAGAGGGTTTAGCTTTGATATGACAACTGCAGAATGTATATGTATGTCAAAGGTCAACATCATCCACTGCACTCAACCTAAATGTTTGAAGTTCAACCTCTCCTGCAGTGTTGGGCTTAAGTTATCAGCTCCAACTATGCTGCTTACAAATGAGAAGTTTGCAGCCTGAAAATAATTTGTGTAAATGCTGGTGCCACATATAAAGGGCACCCGTGCCAGTATTACATAATAAGCACCCATGCCAGCACCACATAAAAAGCACTCAGTACACTCTGTAAAATGGTGTTAGAAAGGGCATCCAGCTGTAGAAACCAAGCCAAAACAGATGACTGGAGCTTAGTCCAGCTTCTGTCAAACCGTCCAACACATGCCAGCATGAAAAAATGGACATTAAATGATGAGATTACCTACATCTGCTTCCACTTAAGGACAAGATAGAAATATAATCAGAATCCTCTGCAATAGTAATATTGCCAGGGTTTGTCTGAGGAGATACAAAGCAGCTGTGGCCAGTAAAAACTCCCAGGGTAGTGTTTTAAGATTAACAACCCAAAGACGTTTTTTTTTTTTTATTTTCCTCTCAGTACCAATAAGAACTTATTTAAATAAGATTTAGGTTTATAATCCTTTTCTGTAGCACTATGAATTCGGTTTTTTCAGCATGAAATCATCATCATCATCGTTTAACGTCTGCTTTCCGTGCTAGCATGGGTTGGACGATTTGACCGAGGACTGGCAAGCCAGAAGGCTGCACCAGGCTCCAATCTGATCTGGCAGAGTATCTACAGCTGGATGCCCTTCCTAACGCCAACCACTCCGAGAGTGTAGTGGGTGCTTTTACGTGCCACTGGCATGAGGGCCAGTCACACGGTACTGGCAATGGCCATGCTCAAAAAGGTGTTTTTTACATGCCACCTGCATGGGAGCCAGTCCAGCGGCACTGGCAACGACCTCGCTCGAATGATTTTCAAACGTACCACCAGCACAAGTGCTAGAAGGCAACACTGGTAACAATTACGCTCTATAAAAACAAATTAACTAAATTATCTGAGTTCAAATTCCACTAAGATCAACTTTTGAGACCAATAAAATAAGTACCAGTCGAGCACTGGGGTCAATGTAATTGACTAACCACCTTCTCCTAAAAAATTTAAGGCCTTGTGCCTATAGAAGGAATTATTACCTCAAATATCACAACAGTCATCAATCAACAATGGAGTCCCCTACAAGGTTGTTCGACTTGCTTGAAATTGCAGCCAAATCTCCCTCAAATTACACACCTTACCATTTTAAATAAAGGACTTATTAGATAGTGTAGTTCTACATAACCCTGGATTACTGAATTGCTTTTAATTGCAGGTTTATTTGATCAGAGTTGACTTAGAGCTAAAGAACAATAGATTGTTAGAAGTACATTGGTTTGATTAGGACAGTATCAAGATTTTTCAGTGAAATTCTTTTCATGGCCAGTTTCCTTGTGTTGCTACATTTTGTTCCACATTCCACCATATTTTCAATAGTAGTATTGCAGTTGTGAAAAAAAACATGGTTTAGAGAAGTGCATGCAATGCAAAGATGATAAAATTTCCTAAATTTTGTAATTAATGATGCAAAATCATTTTGGTTGAATTAAATTTGTAACCAGTTTTCTTCAGTGTTTCTTCATTTGGTAATCCTCAAATCTAGCAATTAATAGATTACCAGAATAGGAATCCAGTCAAGAGCTCTAAGGTTGTTCTCTTAATCTATTGGCTACCTCTGTGCCATAGGTCTGCTTAAGGTACAGTTGATGAGAGAGAGAGAGAGAGAGAGAGAGAAGGAGCGGGGAAACAATATTAATTATTGTTTCTTTTTGTTTTGGGATTTGGTTTGCAAGAGTCTTCATGTGAGTTCGTGTGCTGAAGCATATTCTGTTGTGTCTGGGGAGAGTCATTCTCTTTTGGTGCCTATTGAAAAGGTTGCAAGACGCAACATAGATTTTAGAAAAATAACAAAAAAGAAAGAAGTGGAAATTTTACCAGTATGTGTTAAATTAAAAGGCACCAAAAGAAAATGACTCTCCCAGACACAACAGAACTATTGTTTCATTTATTCAAAAATATTTTTAAAAGAATGTCAACTTAACAAAATTTTGTATATATATATAGTTGTATATATGTGTGTGTGATACGAAGTTGTTTGCTTCCCAACCACATGGTTCCAGGTTCAGTCCCATTGCATGGCACCATGGGCAAGTGTCTTCTACTATAGCCTTAGGCTGACTAGCCCCTTAGGCTGACTAGCCCCTTAGGCTAACTAAAGCCTTAAGAGTGGATTTAGTAGACAGAAACTGAAAGAAGCTTATTGTGTGTGCATATTAGTGTACATATGTATGCATGTATGTATGGAGCCTGGTGCAGCCATCTGGTTCGCCAGTCCTCAGTCAAATCGTCCAACCCATGCTAGCATGGAAAGCGGACGTTAAACAATGATGATATATATATATATATATACAGATAGATAGATGCGTGTGTGTGTGTGTGCTGTTATCTCCTTGCCTCGACACCTCAATAAATTTCGTTCAATCATGGAAAAGTAAATGTTAAAATGATGATGTATGTGCCTGAGTTTGTCTACCAGTGTTGGTTTGTTCACATCCTTGTACCTTAGTAATTCAGAATAAGAGACTGATAGAATACGTACTAAACTTAAAGGAAAAAAAAAATCACTGGAGCTGATTTTTTAGAATAAACCCATAAAGGTGGTGCCCCAGCATGGTCACAGTCTAATGACTGAAACAAGTAAAAGATGAAAAGTAAAATAAAATTTTAAAACATACTCCATTAGAACAATTCATTTTGGTTGATTCAAACAAAAAAATAAAATGAAACAAGACATTAATTCACAAAACTGAGTTACTGCTTAGCAATTTTATTGATGAGTAAATTAAAAACAAATAAACAATATTTGGTTCACATACTTCTGGTTTGAAATATTTACACAGTTGTCACCAATGTAAACTCGAGGAGGAAAATCAAACAGAGCATTCAAAAACTATCATACTAGGAAATATGGAAACACTTCAAACCATGTATTTATTATCATTCAGAAAACTCACATTAATGTACTCAAATGATCCATTCACAACATTCGCATCATCTGAATTAGATTCAATCAAGGTTTGTTTTTATAAGCATTCAATTTTAATCAATCTTATTGAGAAAGAAATATTTATTCCACTGCTTGAAGAATTTGCATCATAGAGAACAGCTTTGAGAGAAATTTGCACAACCAAAATACATTTTTTTTTTTTAGAACAAAAGTAATTACTATTTATATTTGGGATTTTAAAATAAAAGACCAGTTTTAAGTTTGTAACGAAAAAATAAATATATCATGAAATATTAATTAGTTAAATAGCATGGTAAAAACTGAGTTGATGAAATCTTTCAAGCATTTGAAGAGAGAAGAAGAAAAGAAAAAGATTGTAATCCAACAAATGTCTCTTAAGACAATGAAATGAAAGACTAATCTCAGTCAAACTCCTTTTCTTACATCATTATTTACAACGAGATTCAATTTACAAATATACAATCTATCTAAAATTGTATTTACACCATCAAAATAGATAATAACAATTACTTTTACAAAAGAAACATCACATACTTCTAAGTTTTGGCTGATTTTCCAAATACACACAAAGGCAGGACATTTATTCAATTTCTGACAAAAATAAAAATACACACACTCAAAAAAAAAAAAAAATCATTCTTTAAAAATATTCATTCATGTTTTTTTCCCCTCAAGTACACAATTTCATGGACGTAACTCTCCTTATAACTGCCATTTGGGAAGTATTACATAGGTAGGTACATTTACTCTCTGATTGGTGGTCCAGCTTGGAAAGATTCCCTACCCAGAGCAGTTACACTGTTGACCACAGCGCTCTACCATTACTGAATGTTAAGTATGTGTGTTTATATTGTGTCAACATTTGTTGTTGTTGTTTTGCCACAGGTCAACCCTGATAGAGCAGACTCTTTATTAGGGGCATTGTTTGGGACTACATTATATGTGTCCATTTCTTATTTAAAATAATAAGAGTGGAATTTGAGGGATATTAAGCTGCTATTTCTACAGTTTGAGTGACCATTTAAAATCTCGCTCTCTCGATCATGGTAGAAACCAGACTATCAGATGTTGTTATACATCGCTTATCACAGTGTGCTTCGCACTGTTTCGGCTTTTCAATGATGCCATTCTACTGGCTAGGTGAGCAGGCTAATCGGAAGGTTTAGCCTTCCTGATCAGAAGGCTAATCCACCACAGTGGACTGGAGCAACATGAAATGAAGTGTTTTGCTCAAGAACACAATGCGCTGCTAGGTCCAGCAATCGAGCCCATGATCTAGCAATCATGAATGCAACACTCTGGCCACTAGGCCACGTGCCTATGCACACACACACACACACACACACACACACAGGGATGCAGTCATACTTTAATGACAATAAAACTGAAATGAATCGAAACAATCTAGTTAAAAAAATTCTTGGTTCTGGTTTTCTTTAAATTCTTATAGAATTTTTATTCTTTCAAAATATTTCGAAAATTATATTTAAAAAATATTACGAAACTGATAATTATATTTTTTAAATAAGGATTTATAATGAATATTTTCTCCTAAAACTAGTTAACTTTGACAAGAAGATGATATAATGCTTAAGTAATAATAATTTCTATTTTTTATCTGTTTTACCAGGCATTAAAAGTTGGAAGAAGTTGAATGTTGCTTATAGAAATGATACTTTATATATATGTCTACATATATATGATATATGAGTATATATATGTGTGCATATATGTATGTATGTGTATATATATATATATATATATATATATATATATATATATATATATATATATATACACAAATATATATACATACATCCATATATGTTTTTAGTAACAAGTCTATGCAACTTGAACCATTTAACCAGGACTATTTCATCAATATTTGTATTTTGAAATGCTACTCAACAAAATATTGCTGAATTCGGAATAGAACTGGGACAGCCCTGCCAAACATGGAGCAAATTGAATTGAGAGGGTTTGTTTTCTACTTAACCACTCAATGCTTGTTACCTGAAAAAATAGTTAGAAAATCTTTTTTAACTAACTGAACATTATCTATATTATAAGACTTTATGATTGAAGTTTAATAATATAGAATTTATTAAGTGTGATGTATATATATATATATATATATATATATATATATATATATATATATATATCATCACTATTATTTTCATCACCATATATATTCCATTTGCTGAATATAATGTTGTTGCTTTTATTCCTAATAAAACCAACTCGCAACTTCCTTAACTTTTAATTACCATCTTCTTCTATTGCCTACTGTCAGGTATGATAATGGACATGTCATACATTCCATTATTAATAGAATCTTCATAACATTGTCCTTTCATTATGTCTTTCAAAGCTAATAATACCTGGGGTCGCTATTCCTTACAGGAAATCTGTGGCTGTTGAGGGTTTATGTACCCTCATCTGCCCTTAAAGTAAATAACTGCACTAAGAAGATTTGTTTGAAATTTTCAGCTGTAGTATTGATTGAAGAAGCCTAGGAGACACCAGTATCAGCAGTTGATTAAACTTGACCCCAGTTCTGGACTGGAAGGTGTAAAA
Source organism: Octopus bimaculoides (assembly GCF_046866305.1). Taxonomy (NCBI): domain Eukaryota; kingdom Metazoa; phylum Mollusca; class Cephalopoda; order Octopoda; family Octopodidae; genus Octopus; species Octopus bimaculoides. The sequence goes on along the minus strand of NC_142932.1, from coordinate 112,422,192 downwards.
GCAAAGTTGAGTTGGTGAGGATTGAAATCATGGCATCAGAGCCAGAATTAAATAATGTAGTAATGTATTTTAAGACCAATAACCTAGCAATTTTGCCTCTCTTTTAACTAGCATTATAAAAATATTTAATACATACACGTGTGTATGTGTATATATTTATATATATATATATATATATATATATATAATGTACACAAACACACACGTACACAAACACACACGTACACAAACACACACACACAGACACACTATGGTCGTCTCGATATTTTGTCCCTCCAAGAATCCATAAAAGCACCAATTTATTTTTAGTTATATTGCAGTTAGAAATAAGACACACAAAACTATTAATTTCTCTTGATGTTGTAATGAGAACAATGCAGCCCATGACTTGGTTTGAGTCAGTAGATTATTAATCATAATTGTATATGAATACAGATACATGAGTATCTGCAACAACAGGCATACTACAACAAGCTTACATTCATTCAGAGCACACAAACCCTCAATACAGATATTCTTATGAAAATGAACACTTACATAAAAGATTCATTATGCACTTTTTGTCCTCTTCATATGACCATACACACATATACACACACTCAAACACACATACATGCACTCACACATACTCACTCAGTCTCACTCTCTCTCTTTCTTTCTTTCTTTCTTTCTTTCACAGACACACACATGAGAAGTAATTTCTGGAAAAAATTCTCTAAAATGAAACATGTGACTAGTTTTAGGTTTGTCTTCCGAGGATCACACCTCTGTAAAAAGGAGGAGACTGTGTGTGTATACCATGAATATATTTAGGTTTGAGTAACTTTAAAAAAACCCTCTCTTAAAAAAAAACAAAAAAACAAAACTGTTAGATTTTCCTCTTATTAAATATTTTCTCCTCCTTTTGATTTTGTTTCCACCTTTTGTTTTCTTTCATATTCCAAAAGGAAGAAAAATAAACTGTCTTTTCCTTCAAGATGAAATATTTTATACTTTCAACCAACAGCCTTATTTTAGAAATACTTTGCTTTGGTGCCAGTGAGTAGAGAGAATGCAAGATGTTGTTGGTATATAACAAGCTACTATTGTTCAAAGGTTTTATATTAAAAAAAAAAAGTGTTCTTGTATTAATAACCCATTGATGCTATATCTGCCAGAATTTCTGGGTCTCTGTGCAGTTCTTCAATCTCTTCTGGATGAACATGTCTGTGTTCTGAGCGTAATGATCGACCTGAACGATTGGACTTGTTACTACTTTTACTAGATTGCGTACTGTTAGAACTGTTAGTATGCTGCAAATTCCGATAACTTGATTGGTTGCCGTGACTTCTGAGCCATGCATGTGCTATTGCTTGGCTTGAGGTCATTCTTTCTTTTGGTTCTAACACAAGTAATCTATCGATGAAATCTTTGGCCATATTTGAGACATGTTTCCATAACTGAAAAGAGAAAAAAAAAAAAAAAAAAACTTAATAAATAAAATAAAATGAAATAAGCACAAAATATTAACTGGTTATAAAAAATATAAATGTTACATAGGAAATAACGTAAGTAATTCCTCAAAAGACAAGTAAAACTTTTGAGTGAAATATTATGCATTTTTTTAAAAACCAGAAGCCTTTAACTCAGGGATGGGCAACTTTTCGTCAACTGGGGGTCTCATCATACCATTTCCAAGTGGAAGAGGGCCGCATGATAAAACATATGCATGAAATATTACTTGCCCACTTTACACTGAATTTTTTGCAGTTCTTCTTAATTTTATTTGTCTTAGTATGAAAGTTTACATTAAGCTGGCATCTCTTTCATTATTTCCTAATGATAATAATGATGATGATTACTAGTGTAAATAAAATACAGTTTAAAATAGTGAGGTAAAAAAAAAAAAAACCCAGAAAATTCATGATCTGTATCAACGAGATTTTTGCATATTCACATGCTTTACCATATTTTCAATATTAGGTAGAATTTGAGATGTCATTATTCTTAGGCTATGCTGCAAATTAGTAACCTAGAAACTCACCGAGGGCCACCCAACAACATGTCGAGGGCTGCAGGTTGCCCATGCATGCTTTAACTAATTGTTATCCTAGCAAAATTAGACTATCAATGAAGACAATCATGTCATATCAATATGTGTAATAAGATGAACAACAAAACCACCATGAACCCTTTTGACAAGTTGAACATTATGAGAATGAAGGGCAACTTCAGAATAACAAGACCCTACGATATTAAAGATTCACAGACAACAAGCATATCAAATATACATCCCCATCATCAGCTGCCTAATGAATGCCACTATGGTTTCAACATCTGGGCAGTACCATTCAAACCAGCAGTAACACTTGGCAGACAGAAACTGTATGGAAGCCCCATGTGTGTGTGTGTGTGCGCGCGCGCATGCGTGCATGCATGCATGTGTGTCTGTGTCTCACACCACCACTACTTGACAACCAGTGCTGGTTTGTTTACATCTTCATAACTTAGTTTGAGAACCCAGCTACAAAGTGTAATGGTGGTTGCTTTTGATAGGACCCTATGGAAGATGTGCCTGATGACTCTACTCCAACACCTTCCTAGGAATAGTGAACAGAGAAGATGGATGAACAGAAATAGAAATAAATTGTGAGTGATCTAACAGTTGCAGCAAGTGTAAAATATAATATTTACTGATAAATTAAATTATTAGACAAATTATCTTGTAGTTTTATTGGAAAATTGACAAAATAAAAAATAATGCATTCAACAAAAAAAGAAGAAAATTTATTCTATTTCTGGACTAAGTACCAAACATAGAAATAGGTTTGGTAATAGTTATAATAACAAGTGAAAAGGAGAAAATTAAAGGTTACAATTAATTTGATAATAGGGTAGATCACCACCACCATTATTATCATCATTATTTTACATCAATATTTTCCATAGCGATGGGAAAGGTTTGTTCCATCACACTGTCTTACCATTTGTTATACCTTCATGAAAAACATCAACCACATAACAAGAAGCACTTGATATCAAACATGCAACTCATGTTGTTAGCCAACTGAAAATGCCACTACTCAGTAAAGTAAGTTGACACTTCTTTAATGAAAAGCATTAACCAAACAATTTCTAGTACATTCCTTAAAACAGTATAATGTCTTATGGTTGAAGTTCTTTAATACTGAAAGGCCTCGACCAGTTTCTTAACCCTTTTTGTTTCACACTCTGCTTCAATTTACCAAAAAGTATGTCCCCACCATAAACAGACAAAGCTACTATATAGCATATATATGTGTGTGTGTATTTTTCTTTAAGTTTTATTTTAATTCTTCTTAGAGTTCAAACTGGTTGCTAACACAAGACAAGAAATTTTGATTTTAAGAGAGTTCCTGGTGTTTGCAAATATGTAGTTGAGTTGGTTGAACTGTCAATGCACATACCCATGCATGTGCATCTATTCACCCACAAAAATTTCAGATGGAGAACTTTTGGAATGTCCTACAAATCTTCACTGTGTCACTAATGGATTGGATTTGAAGAATCTGCATCAGTTTCTTGTGCTCGTTCTTCGTAAAACCTAGTATTTCTAGGATTTTGTGTGAATTTCTTGGTACATAACTTAATAACACCTATGATGATAAGTACAAATGAGAATATGTGTATGTATTCAAAAGCGATTTTAATTAGATCTTAGTGCCAACTTTTAATGATTTGCTACTTGCAGACACCCCATTCTGAAGGAACCTACATCACACCAAAATATGACCATGTACCACTAGTAGAGAGTACACCCTATCTTAAGAAATACTGACCTACACACCGGGCATTTCTTGTAAATTTAATCCTGGCCAATAGCACCACAAATGTTTAGCCCCAAAACCCTATTAGCAAAAACTCATATTTGTCCTTTCAAAGCATTCACACCACTAACAAACAAATCTTATACAACTTCTACTGCTACCACACAAACTTTGACCGAAAGCACCTATAATGAAATTTATCTATGTGGTTGGTCACTCACCCTGTGAGAAATAACAGTCAAATTTCCCTCAAACCACACTCTACCATCTTTTGAATAATGTAGTTTGGAGTACACAACGCATGAACAAAAAAAAGTCATAGCTGGAAAGCTTTTCCCTTTATGTCTACTCTATCAGGGCTGATCTAGGGTGGCTAGACAACACCCTTGACCATAATTTTCAATCTACAATGACCACTTCACATCTTTATCAGATTTAATGTATCAGCAAAGGCTTGAAGAACTTCAGCTATAATTCCAATTACATTCACAACATCTTAACAGAATATGTTGCCAAAAACTGAAAACTTGCCATATCCCTGCAATGTGTTATTGCTTCTAGGGCCTCCATAGCTTGAGGTTGGCAGACAGACATAGGAGGTACATCATATACCAATATCAATAAGAAATGGAACCTATCTGGTCCAATCTTTCACAAATGTCTTGTAATAATTTCTCCCCCCACCTCATTCTATTATTTATTCACTCCCAACTCAGTGGAGATGTACACTGACTTCCGAGACCAACAGCTTTTGTAAATCACCTTTTCTCCACAATGAACATGATTTTGTTTCCAATTGAAGAGATAAAGCTAGTTTTATAATTATGATAGGATATTAGGATATCTCTTTATTCTTCAGTCAACCCAACCCTGTCTCTGGCTTTCTACAACAATAAGCAGGTCTCTTATACCATTTTCTCTTAGTTCCAAAACTTTGGCTGAACTGCCTTGGATGATCTCACACACACACACACACACACACACACACAACGTGGTTTGGAGAGAGAGAGAGGGGGGAGGGAGAAGGGGAAAGAGTAAAAGAGGAAAGCAAAAGAATGAAAGAACAGAGAAAAGGTGAAACATATGTTTATTTATTCACATCAAAACCAGTTTCAAAGTAAAAAAAAAAATGTTTCAAAGATGTTTACTGAATATGTGTATAGCGTGTGAGTGTGTGTCTGTGTGTGTGCGCTGCCTGCGCGTAAAAAGAAAAAGTTGGATAGATAGAGATAGATAGATAGAAAGAGGAAAGAGAGGCAGACAAAATTTTTCTTCTCTTTTTGTTTTTAATTGTTTTATTTGGGGAGAGGGAGAGAGAGTGAGAGACAGGGGGAGGGAGGGAGGTCATGAAGCACTCATCACAGACTTTACAGGATGTATGATGAATAATAACTGCCATGTTTGCTTAAACTAACAGAAGAAGAAGAGGAGAAGAAAAAAGACATCTGTGTAAAAATAACAGTCACTATTGTATTCAGGATAAAAAACTAGCTTTGTCTTCTTCAGTCAGTTCTATAGCTAGTTGAGTATGTTGGCTTATATTGCCAGTTGGCACTAAATATATAATCATATTTCAGTATAAGCTACAAATTATAAGAAAGGCATTTGTTAGTAGTTTTTGGAACTCAAAAACGTATAAACTACTCCTGAATGTTGCCCGTTCTTTTATCTGAGGATTCGTGGCTTTAGTTTTATTAGATAAACAAATGACTGTTGAAATTATTTAAAAATTAAATAATGATTAACGAATTCCCACTCACAAACCCTATTTCATAAGAAATGTTCATTTAGGTTTTACATTGTACTATATAGTTCACAGAGAGAAACAGGGGTGAGGAGGGTTTTTTTTTTCTACTTCACACACTGGCCCATTTGAAGAAACACCAGAAATAAAGAATTGTTTAAAGAATCTATATATCATTGGGAAGAAGGAAGGATTGCTCCTCTTAAGACTTAACCATTCTTCGTTTCTTCAATGTTAAACTGGTATACCTGCTGTGTCTTGTGATAGATAATCTGTGGGGTCAGGCTGAGTGAGACAAGAGAAATAATAAGAACCACAGAGAAAGTGACAAATTATGTGTGTGTGTGTGTGTGAGAGAGAGAGAGAGAGAGAGAGAGTGAATGTATGAGTGCACGTGCACCGACACAAATGTGTGAGTATATGTGCAGACAAGCGCAATACAAAGTTGAAGAGTAAAAACATTATGAAAATTATTTACAGATTAGAAGAGAAAAAGAAATATAGAAATGAAATAGGGTGGAAGGGAGAGACTTGTGTATTTATTGTATGTGTGTGTGTGTGTGTAATAGGGTCTGAAATGTAACAGAGTGCTAGTTGAAGACAAATAAGCAGAGAAAAAGTAGATAAGGAGTTTGAGAGAGAGAGAGAGAGAGAGAAGGAGGGACGGAGGGGGGGGGGCATGGGGGATAGGTAAGAAGAGGATACAGAATAAAATGGATGGCAAAGAGATTTAAAAATTGGATAAGAGACAAACAACAAACAGTTGAATAGCTGGAGAATATGGGCGGAATGGAGTTGAAGCCAAGAAAAAGACAGAGTGGGATTTTTGAGAGAAAGAAATATAGAGGTTAAATAAAAGTAGTAGTAGTGGTGGTAGTAATGATGATGGTGGTGGTGGTGGTGGTGGCAGCAAAAGTTGCTGGAGAAGATAACAACAGCTGTGATGGGGAGGTGGGGCAGGGACAGTAGCAGCAGTAGCAGCAGCAGCAGCAGCAGCAGCAGAGTGGTTGAAAGTCTTCTGGAGACAAGCATTTAACAACTCAACAAAAATAGTTAGACTTTTGATGAGATCAGGGAAGAGGAAGGGAAACAAAGAAGAAAAACTGTATAAACTAAAAGTATTTGGAGTAAAATTAGACAGGAAATGTTAGGAAGGAGATGTATAGAAGCCATGGTAGGTGGAGCCAGAAAAGTGTGGTGCCTGTGTGTGTGTGTGTGTCTGTGTGTGGGTGTGGGTGTGTGTGGATGAGGATGAAGGGTGGTGGTAGCGGTGGGGGTGGGGTGCGGTGTGTGTGTGGGGGGGGGGGGGTATTCTTGGTACCAACAGTTAGTAGATATGGTGAATGCAATATGGAGGTCAGCTTTTTCAGTCACTGCTAGAGAAGATAATATTATTCTGCCAAAAGAGATGGTAGCTAGCAATGACAGAGGAAGAGGAGACTAGTAGTGACATGGATACATTTTCCTCAAAACAACACCAGCTATTATCAAAGTTTATAGCTGAAAAAGAAGGTCATTTGGAATAAGATGACAAATAGCAAAAACTATTACAGAAAAAGATAAATAGCAGAGCTAACGTTCTTGTTTTACATGTCTTTACATTAAATTGTCTTTTCCTATATCTCACTAGTATAAGAGCGGTTTATGAACAAGATTTATTTTGCATATATATGTAACTTAATAACTTCGATAGGTTTCGGCTAGTATAGGCCCAGGCTATGTCTAACTTAATAGCACCACCTGGTGAAGTCTTTTTAGATTATATATGGGACACCATGGCCCACTCTAACAAAGAGTTATTATTGTTGGAGGCATATGTGGGTGTACGAGGATGGTCTGGGATTTTTTGGAGAAATTTGTCCAGAGAACTTTTGAATTTTAGGGGATCCGTTTCCGTTTTGATGTATTTTGGTATGGACCAGTTGAGATAAAGTAATTGTGATGTAATGTTATGTGTCTTGAGTTCGATTTTTGTAGTGGGTGGATAGCATGGGGAGGCCAAGTCTTGAGTGAATTTTAAAATTGATGCCAGCATCATTTGTGCAATATTGATGGAATATTTTCCACATCACACAAATGATGTAGTGCTCACAGCAGCATTGGAAGAGAGTAGAGATTGAGTCTTTCTTAGATCCCAGTAGTCAATGCCTGTCATGCTATCTATCTTTCTTGTTATTGACCTCTGGAGTGCTTCCACGTCCATAATGCTTTGCTTTGTGTGGGGAGACCACAGTGAACAACTATTTATTCAAGGTGGGGGTCAGGCAAAAGTAGGGTAGAGAAGGATGATGGTGTGAGCATCTCTAGACCAGAAAGGTCTCAGAATCCAGGAGCACATCCTGCGGGCCAAGATATGAATGTGTGTGTGTGTGTGTGTGTGTGTGTGTGTGTGTAGACCCAAGCTATAGAAAGTGACATTTGTCCAAGATACCACAGAGTGGAAATGAACATGGTACCCTGTGGTTGTGAGACGAACAGCTTAACCACTTGGCCTTACCGCATGCACATGTAAGAAGTTGCTTCCCAACTGCATGGTTCCACTTTTAGTGTCACTGCATAGCACCTTGGGCAAGTGTCTTCTACTATAGCCCCAGGACCAACCAGAGCCTTGTGAGTCAATTTGCTAGACAGAAACTGAAAGAAGATCATGATGTGTGTGTGTGTGTGTGGTGTCTGTCTCCAATCACAGCCTGACAACCAGTGTTGGTTTGTGTATGTCCCAGTAATTTAGTGGTTCAACAATAAGAGACCGAGAGCAAAAGTACCAGGCTTAAAACTAAGTACTGGGGTTGATGTATTCAACTAAACCCTTCAAAGTGGTGCCCCCAACATAGCTGCAGTCAAAAGACTGAAACAAGGAATAAAGAAATGCACACACACACACACACAGGGCGCTTGCATAGTTTCCATCTACCAAATTTCATTCACAAGGCACTGGTCAATGTCTTTTACAAACAGCCCAATGCATTGGATTATAGGAAAAGACATTTGCCAAATGGGACATGCAATGAAATCAAAATGGGACTGCATGGTTGCAAAGCAAAATCTTTAACCATACAGGCATGCCTGTGTCTTCTATAATAGCTTCAGGCTGACCAGCCCATGTGAGTGAAATTTGGAAGAGGAAACTGTACAGAATTTTGTTGTGTGTGTGTGTGTGTGAAAGTGTTACTTTCATGTGCCTTCACATTGATACCATTTTAGTAAAAGTGTTGATGTTTGTTTACATACCCATTTGATAACATGTCCTATACTGAAGCTTAGCAGTTTCAATGAATTTCATTGAGTAAAGACTAGTGAAATACAAATAGCTTAAAACAAAGCTGGTTACAAGAAGGGCATCCAGCTGTAGAACTGTCAATTATAGTAATTATTCTTTTAGTCTCTTTTGCCAAATGTATTAGACTTCACCAAGTGGTGCTATTAAGTTAGACATGGCCTGGGCCTATACTGGCCGAAACCTATCTAAGTTATATGTGACGGGCTTCTTTCAGTTTCCATCAACCAAATCCATTCACAAGGCTTTGGTCAGCCCGAGACTAGAGTAGAAGACACTTGCTCAAAGTTCCATGCCGTGGGACTGAACCCAAAACCACGTGGTTGGGAAATAAGCTTCTTACTACACAGTCACACCTATATATATATATATATATATATATATATATATATATATATATACATACCCATCTTCTCATAAAAGTATAATAAATATGTACACTACAAAAAGTATTCAGTAATTTTTCAGTTTACACAAGATTTTCCTTTAGAGGAAGACACATGCCACAAAGTACCACCCAATAAGACTGAACTTGAAACCAGGAGTTTAGGCAATGAACTCCTAAACCACACAGCTAAGCCAGCATCTATACATACAGACATACTCATACAATGTTCCTACATTATTTGTTTGTTTGTTTGTTTGTTTCTTTTATTTTTTGGGGGGTTGGTGGAGGTGGGGGTCTTCCTGTGCAACATGTACCTTCCACACTTAACATACCATCTTTCCAGCCAATCTTATTCTCCATACCACATGTCTATTTTATTGCCAAAACTATCTGCAAAAGCCTAACATTCCACTTTAGGGTTAAACTACTATTCAACCTTGATTAGTTGCTGTTCTTGTACGAAATACAAATAAGTCCCACACTGTTCTGCTTCTCAAACATTTGGAACAGTGCAGCTGCTTGCTACACATGCCGACATTAGGGATCAAATCCAAAAGAAGTCATTCACTAATTGGCTGAAATTCATCAACATGCTGCCACCACAAGAACATCTCTACATTGTGCTGGACTTGTTAAAAAATAGCAACTAAATTCCATCAAATTCTTATCAAAGGATGGTCACATTAGGCAATGTGGATTTCAATCAGTGTTCCCTGGACTGGCTCTTGTGCAGGTGGCACATAAAATACATCATTTTGAATGTGGCCATTGCCAGTACCACCTGACTGGCCTTCGTGCCTGTGGCACGTAAAAAGTACCCACTACACTCTCTGAGTGGTTGGCGTTAGGAAGAGCATCCAGCTGTAGAAACTCTGCCAAATCAGATTGGAGCCTGGTGTAGCCATCTGGTTTCACCAGTCCTCAGTCAAATCGTCCAACTCATGCTAGCATGGAAAGCGGACGTTAAACGACGACGATGATGATGATGATGATGTTCTCAACCATTTTTTATCTATGGGTCCCTTTTATTACTATTTTATTCTGGTGGAACCCCATAGCCATTTGATGTTTAAAAACTAGTTTTATAGATACGTCTTTCTAAATATCTATTTTGTTTATCACACATTCACTTGTATTTATTGCATGAAACACATTAAGCAAAATTTTTTCATGAACCCTGTAAATAATACTACGGACCCTAGTTGAGAACTGCTGTTTTAAATGAACGATAAAGATGAGGAAGTCCCAGTTAGGATGTCTTTGATAGTCGGCTTGCTAAGTCAAAGCTGACCAGGGACTAAACAAACATGATAACAATTACTAGCCCACAGGCATGTCTTTTGCTTTTCTTTCGTTTTTCACAGCTACCATAATGACCACCTCTCAGCAAACAAGATACACACCATCTCTACCAAAATCCTACTTGATGAAGCATCCTGTCCTCCACCCAGCATCTTTACTTTGTCTCATTCACCAAAATCTCACACAGAGCACTCTTTCCCTTCTTTCCTACACTGAAACACATCACTCTTGGTTTTACTGTTGTACATATTGTCCAAGATATACTTAGCCAGCTGACATGAGAAATGGCAAGGTGTTGAGCATTCCTCTTTTTAAATGGATTCAATACTAGTATCAGTAACATTCTGACAAAAAAAAAAAAAAAAAAAAAAGAAATAAAGAAGCATTGCAGTACTTAATTACATTTTTTGTGCATTCAAGGTTCAAATCCTGCTGGAGCTGGCTTTATGCCATGCACTGGTGTTGATTCAATTAGCAACACTTCTTCCCCAAAATTTGAGGAATTATACCAAAGTCAAATATCACAATCATTAAGGTGTGTGTGTGTGTGTGTGTGTGTGTGTGTGTGTGTGTGTGTGTGTGTGTGTGTGTGTGTGTGTGTGCGTACAAGTGCAGGAGTGTTTGTGTGGTTAAGAAGCTTATTTCTCATGCACATGGCTTTGGGTTCAGTCTTACTGAGTAGCACCATGGGCAAGTGTCTTTTGTTATAGCTCCAAGCAGAACAAAACCTTGTGAATGGATTTGGTAGACAAGAAACAGTGTGTGTGTGTGTGAGTGAATGTTTCTCTGTGTATCATTGTTTTGATGCCACATGATAGCTGTAAATGAGCATCACAGTGCTGTTCATTTCCAATATTCTGCAAAAACATGTCCTGGCCATGGCAAAATATTACATTATTTGAAAACAGGAAAGAGATGGCAAAAGGAAGAGCATCTAGCTGTAGAATATGTCTCAATAAATTCCATCTGACATTAAAAATGGACACTAAAAAATGATGATGATGACGATGGTATATTAGGACAGTGAAATAGCAGAAGCATGAAAACCTCAGTTTAAATGCCTTGCTGTATTTAATTACAAAGTGTAACAGTCCTGCTGCAATTTGATCTACAATATAATGCAAACTATTGTATACAACATCCTTTTCATCATAACAGGTTACACATACACTACATCCATAGACCACCTAGCCAGCAATAAAAATGCCACTAAATGGCCACTCAACTTGCTAGAAATAACAGCCAAATCTCCCTCAAAACACTGCTGTCTTGACAAAAGATATGTAGAACAATGACACCAAAGATATGCCTTTGGGTGTAGACCTATCCAGTCAGAGTTGACCAGGGTTAAATAATAACAACAACAACAACAATCTACACAGCAAAGTAAAATACTTAAATCAAAGAAGTAATTATAAATGTGAGGAGATCAGTTAATGGCAGCAAATTGCTCCAAACCACATAGCTGTTCCCATCTCTCTCCCTCCCAACAGCTCCATGATAAACCAACTACAAGTACCTTGAATGCTCTTGAACACCTCCGCAAGAAAACTTTAAATGGAACATGACTTGTTGTTGCTGATGCTAGAAACTCTACTACAGTCAATTGCACTTAAGAAAAGGTTATTTTAGTTTAGTTTGTTGTTGAATCTAAACAATCAACATTTATTTAATGTGAAAAAAACTATATTTTACAGTTCAGGAGTGTTTTGGAAAACTGATAACAATCTCTGCTTCCTATGATGTTTGAACAATATAGGTAAGAATATTTGAAAATTCTAAACACACTTTCTGTAAACAGAAAGCTTCCTCAGGAGATAATCATTGAAAAACTGAAATGAAAAGGAGTTCTTAATAAAGCAGTGATCCAGTATGAGCTTAGCCATGTCGGCTAAGACAAAATTTAAGAATATTAACTGATAAGCAATGATAATCTTTAACAAAGCAAATAAATTAAAAAAAGATTTTTTTACGTCTGAGTAATGCTTAATGTCTCACTGAAGACACCTCACTTACTCAGCTTCTATATGTAGCTTTAATTGATAAGCGATCTCAATACTTCTTACCAAATCTATGTATTGATCTCTAAGGTAGTCTACAATAAGGACTTACAAATTTCATTTTACAGCTCTCCATCAGCTGTAGAAATATGATGCTACGTTTGTGTGTGCATATGTGGTTATATGGTTCTCAGCCATATGGTTTCAGGTTCAGTCCTATTGTACAGCATCTTAGGTAAGAGTCTTCTACTAAAGCCCTAGGCTGACCAGAGCCTTCTGAGTGGATTTAGAGGAGGAAACTGAAAGAAGCCCATTATGTGTGTTTGTGTGTGTACACCCGTGTCTTAACATCACTGTCATACAAGTGATGCTGATCCATTTCCAGTCTTCTGTGAAAAACATGTCTCTCAATGGGAAAATATTACCTTGTTTGGAAACAGGAGAGGGTTGGCAGTAGGGAGGGCATCGAACTGTAGAAAATCTGCCTCAACAAATTCTACTTGACCCAGGCATGGAAAAGTGCACATTAAATGATGATGATGATGATGATGATGATGATGGCAACAATGATAAAGATGATGATCACATACTTCAACATCTCTTCTAAGCAACAATAGTCAGCTAAAACCTTTACACTTCTTACATATGTCAAGCCTAACAATTTCTGACATTTTTATGGAAGCCATACATATTCTATACATCTATCTAAGATTGTATAACAAAGGCTTGACTTCCAAACTTAAGAGTGGTTCTCCAGTGGCCATAACACACAATGGTTTAAACAAGTTAAGAAAACTTAAATAAATGAAATGCTGAAGCAAATGAATATTCCCTAGCTGTCAGCAAATCTCATCACATTATATCAAATGTGTCCCTATTTACATCTTAAACTATTTTACAATAAGGTCCACAGTCTTATCTTGATAAGATTAGAAGGTACTTTTAGATTTATCCTCAACATATTCAGTGAAAAAGATAGCTAAGAGGTTTTAATGATAAAGGAATTTTTCTTCCTCTCTCTCACATATGTGTGTGTGTTGAGAGAGAAAGAGAAGGATGTATTTTTTTCCATCTGGAAATAATTTTGCTTGGATCTTTTTTTTAAATTTTTTTTTTTTTAATACTATAGTATGACAGCTTAGGAAGAATATTTCTTGAAAATTAAAGAATCTCATATATTTTGTGAGCAGAAATTATTACAATAAAAGAAATTGCTTTTGTTGGAGGCAATGACATGTACTGAATAAAAGGAAATGAAAGTTAAAGAAAAAGAAAACAACAAAAACAAAAATATACAAAACAAATATGTAAAGAGGAAGAAACTATTCAGAAAGAAGCGAATAAAAAGAGGAATTTGTAAAAAAAAATGAAAGCTTGTTATTTAAAACTAAATTATCAAAGATTTGAATTATAATTTAGTTTCATTTCTTTTATTGAAACAAATATCTGTTGTATCTCTCATCTCTGAATCAATTTCTTTATAACAAAGAAACAGTTAACCAATTAAGTTATATAGTGACAAAAGGCACTTTTAGAAATTATCTGTGTATGAACACAGCAAATTCACTTGAGATATTAATATGAATTTGAATATCTTTCTGCTCTTTGGAAGTACATGTGATTCAAGCCATGTTTGTGAGGCAGAAGCATAACTGGTTCATTTGACATCAACATGACTTGCCACTACAGGTTCCAATCCATGTTGCAGCATGGAGGCTTGTAGGCATCAATATCCCTGCGACTTATTCCAGCAGAACACAAGCTCCTGGCAGGGCCTCCCATGCTGGACAGGTCAAAGATACAGATCAGATGAATATGGACCACCTCTTCCTAGAGGTAAAAATGTGTCTGCATTGGGCCAACTACCTATTTAGGAAAAAAGCTAAGTTACAGAAGCATTGATCATAATTCAAAACCAACAAGACCAGGGAGAGGAAATCCTTATCTCAGGGAAACACATGATGCAGTGCAGTAACATCTGAAAGGAAGCTGCAAGGTCACAGAGCTGAGAAAGTATGGATCCAATTGGAGAGACAGTCCAGAATCATTAACAGAGGAAAAAGGTCGTTGAAGGTTTACGTTATGTGGGAAACAAAGGGCTTAAGTAAAGGTATAACTTGAGTAATTAAATTGTTTAACTGTTAAATTTCATCATCATTTTACAGTTTTCCCTTCTTGTTTGATAACTTAATGAATGTTCTTCGAAATATTGTCTCACTACTTCTTACAGTCCCTTGTCATCTTCTGAGTGATGTTCGGTCCCTAAATTTCACCACTTTTTCATATGTGATCCTCTACTGCAAGTTCTGATCAGTTAGATCATATTTTCAATGACTTCTAAGAAACCCTCTGACTATTTAAAAGAACTCATTTAATGAGTTCTCTTACTACTATGCTAACATACAAAGCCCTTTTCTATCAGCCTGCCTGTGATCTAACAGCATTTCTTGTGCACACCTGTAGATTATATTGGGTACTCCATAAGAAATTCTTATCAACTCATTTTCTGCATATCAAATATGGCTGCTTCCTGGATGGCAGTAGAGTCATATTTTTGTCTTAGTAAAATCTTTTTATGTTGTCAGATTTACTTCAAAACTTCTAGGCTTTACATTATTTACATTTGACGGATATTCGTCCTCATCTTGTTTGTTGTTAACACAACGTTTCGGCTGATATACCCTCCAGCCTTCGTCAGGTGTCTTGGGGAAATTTCGAACCTGGGTTCTCATTCCTATCGATGTTACTATTATTATTATTATTATAATTAATCAGGTCGCTGCCGTGAATCGAACTCGGAACCTTGGGGTTAGTAGCCCGTGCTCTTAACCACTACGCCATATGCCCGTGTTCGAAAAATTTCCCCAAGACACCTGACGAAGGCTGGAGGGTATATCAGCCGAAACGTTGTGTTAACAACAAACAAGATGAGGACGAATATCCGTCAAATGTAAATAATGTAAATAATGTAAATAATTCCTCATCTCTTAAATATAGAACTGTTCTAGGCTTTACTCTCACATTTGGAATTTTCTCAACAGATTTAGCTGAGAATTAGATCATAAGCATATAGATGTTCCCACACACAGCTGGTCTTATACTCTTCTGTTATGGCCCAGAAAATTATAATAAAAAACAGGGAGCTGAGAACCAAGCTCTAATGAATGCCTACTCCACATACTAAATTCCTTGCTAAACATGTTGCCTATTCTCATCTTGTGCATGTTTGGAGGCCAGAGGCATAACTGATTCATCTGACACCATTATGTAACCTACTACAACAAGGTTCAATCCTCCTTGCAGTGTGGTGGCTTGTATATCTAAATGACACTGAGAGCTATGCCACAGGAGCACAAAATCCTTGTAGGGCCTCTCATGCTGGACAGGTCAAAGGATAAAAGGAAGATTAATAATAATAATCATCATCATCATCATCATTTAACGTCCGCTTTCCATGCTAGCATGGGCTGGATGATTTGACCGAGGACTGGCGAACCAGATGGCTACATCAGGCTCCAATCTGATCTGGCAGAGTTTCTACAGCTGGATACCCTTCCTAACGCCAACCACTCCGAGAGTGTAGTGGGTGCTTTTACGTGCCACGAGGTAAAAATGGTTTGTGTAGCACCCACACCTGTACCTAGAAAAAGACCTTCACCTGCATTTTATTCTTTAATGATCACCAGACTATAAAGAGCAGTTTACTATAACTCTTTCAATTATTTTCATATAACTTGTCCCACCATCAGTTTGATGTTTCTCTAATAACATTTTTTTCCAGCATCTCCTTTGTTCATAGATGACAGATTCTACTACACCAGTCACTAAAGAATTACTCTTTTCCTTTACTACTTGATTGACTATGTAAGCAACTAGTGCATGTCCTTCTACTTTGTCAGATATTTTCAGTATCTTTTCTCTAATGGTTTGGCTACTTCTCAATCTTCATATCTTCAATGGCCATTTTGAGTGTGTAGCTGTTGATTTCAATAGCTGGTCCTCTGAAGAATCTGTATTTTGTAGTCCCTCTCTCGCTGTCATGTAACCTCTAATAAATGCCTCCTCCAACTCAGTGTCAGTGAGAGGAAGTGCATTATAATCATAATATATATTTTTTTTCACTAACAATGTCCTGATTCATACCAACTGTTTTACAATCAGAATGCCTTGGGCCACTCATCTGCATATTGCAGAACATTAGAAAACCTCTGCTTCTCTCTGATTGTCACTTGTCTCCCACTTTCTTTCATTTTTTGCTGTCTTTTTTGCTCTTACAGCTCTATCTACAATACCCTTCCCCCCACCATAACATCCTCCAGCTGGCTAGTATTTCACTCCACCCATAGATCTATCTAGTCTGTGAATCGCAATGGGTTATTTCATAGGAATTGAGGATTGTCTTCTGTGCTTTTAAGGTTCCATGTCTCTATCCCCTTCTCTTTCTCAACATATATATTACCTAGTACTTCTCTGGACCTACATCCAGATTCTTTGTCAAGGAAAGACATGTCATATCAATTCTAAAGGCAAAGACGAATTATGTATTGATGCATAGGAAACTATCACAACCAAATATTAGACTCAGAATATAATGTAGTATGTTTTTATGTGTGTGTGTGTGTGTGTGTGTGTGTGTGTGTGTGTGTGTGTGTGTGTATTTGATGCACTGGTTTATTGATTTCTGTAAATGACATGTATACCTCTCTCTCTCTCTCTCTCTCTCTCTCTCTCTCTCTCATGCATACACACATGTGTACATGTGACAGGATTCTGCACAGTTTCAGTTTACTGAATTCCACTTACAAGACATTATTTAATATGAGGATCGAACTAGTATTTTTTTAATCACAAAGTCACATTTTTACTCAAGGTCACAAAATATACAAATTAACTTCACCAAGCTCCCCTCCTGATTAAATCAGAACTATAAATGGTTAAAATAAGTCAACAGCACAATGAAATTAAACGATGAAATAGTGAACATTAACAAAGATACACATTTTCTCATTGAGAGGGTGTGATGGAATATTTGTCAGTATGTCATCAGCATAACATAACTTAAAGCATCCCATAGTTGGTAATGACTGGGTGTTACCAACAATTTATTCTAGCAGATAAACTGATAATATAGCAGAAAACTTAACCCCTGACGGCATGAGAAAGCCACCTTGTTGTTCAACAAAGCAAGCCATAATTAATAATTTGGCCATATTGTTATTATTTGTATCTTTAAACACACATATACACATGCACTAATAATCTTGTTCTCATAGCATAATCTGTAGAAGAGTTGCAGAAACAGTGCTAAACCATCGAACAATGATCTAAACTCTAAGAGCCTAAAAGACTGCCAAGGCAAAGAACAAAAGTGCTAGTTTGTAACACAGAGAGAGAGCACAAAATCCTAAAACTTTCCCATGTATGAAAGGAATAGATACAATCTTGGTATTGAATATTCAATGCACAAAAAGTGTAGCGGAATCTTTGATATACTTAACAGAAATCTAAAGGTGGCGAGCTGGCAGAAGTGTTAATGTGCTGGGCGAAATGCTTAGTGGTATTTCGTCTGCTGTTATGTTCTGAGTTCAAATTCCACCGAGGTTGACTTTGCCTTTCATCCTTTCGGGGTCGATAAATTAAGTACCAGATACGCACTGGGGTCGATGTAAACGACTTAATCCCTTTGTCTGTCCTTGTTTGTCCCCTCTATGTTTAGCTCCTTGTGGGCAATAAAGAAATAAGAAATCTAATGTATGGAACAATAAGTAGTAAGGGTAACCATGAAACAAAGTTCATGATCAGTTCAGACTGGAAGTTTTTTTTCTTCTTTTTTTCAATTCCGCATCTGGTGATAACAGCGAAAGCAATAGTTTGATTTTGGAGAAGTACTTGCTTGGCAAATGATTTGGTCTGGGGCTATGTGTTGAAACTAAAACAACTGCAAATATTAGCCATTCGGAAACACACAGAAACCATTAACTTCACTTAACCTTTTAGCCTTCAGATTAATTTGTCAAAAGTAATCCTTATTTATTCACATTAAAAAAAAATTATCCGATATTATTTTGTAGCTTCAAGATAGGAAAGATGTAATTGCTTATTTTTAGAATGACATTGCAGGGCAGGTGTGAGAGGCTGGTTCTGGCCAGTTTGAGCATAAAATGTGTAGAATATCTGGGCCGGATACAGCCGGTTTAAACATTAAAGGGTTAAACATTGCAGTGGAATAGTGTCAGTAACCAGGTGATGGTTGCAATTGATGCGATGGAAATTTTGATACCAAATAACAAATGTTTAAGTGAAGTTAATAGTGTGTGTGTGTGTGTGTGTTTGAATGATTAATATGTGTCTTCCATGCTGTAACTACAATAGGATGATGTGTGGGAATAAAAGGAAAAAGGAAGGTTTCTTTTTCTCTTCCCACCTCTCATCCTTCTTATGACTTATCACTGTCATTCACAGCAATAGCAATGACTGACATTAATCTTTGCTATTGTTTGACCCAGGTTAACTCTGATCAAGCAGATATATAATCAAAGGCGTTCCAGAAGTGACCATTCCATCATTTTTCTTTTTCGTGTCAGATATGATATTTAGAACCATATTATCCAATGTACCGTTCCACTTTTAAGACACTCTAATGTGATTGCAAATAGATTAGACCGCTATTTCTAAGAGGTCAAGAAACTGCATGGTGGCTCCTTAACATTAATTTAGATAATAGATGCAAGTTATTTTTGAATCTCCTTTAAAACCTTTGACACTGTAAATCAACATTAAGAGGTTTATTTCTATTATTTAATATTTCTTATTTTCTTCAAGCCTGTTTGCATTGCACATCTGCACACCCACATACCAACATAATGGAACATGCTCTGTGTGCGTGTGTGTATTTTATCCATAACCATGTGTCCAAGAAAATATATATTGTTTCTCATGGATGCACTCTCTTTCTCTCCTTTCTTCTCTCAAGCTTTCTTTGCATGTATCTCACATCTTAATATTTTTAACAGAAAATATATATATAACAAAATATTAAAACTGAAATTCTTTCTCATTTATAAAGATACAATGTTGCAAAATACTTCAGATTTATTATACTGAATCATCACTTTTTACACATATACATATTCATATAAACATACAAAGATATACATACATACACGTCTGTGTGTATATGCGTGTGCATACATGTGTCTATGTGATTGCTTTACATCTGTGTGCTTCTCTAAAAACTGCAGAGCTACAAGCAGTGATGTGTATTGGTTTGTTTACATCCTCATAACTTAGCAGTTTGGCAAAAAAAACCCTCATAGAATAAGTGCCACACTTTAAAAAGAAAAAAAGTACTGAGGTCAATCTGTTCAACTAAAACCCTCTGAGGTAGTGCTCCAGCATAGCCAGAGTCAAATGACTGGAATAAGTGGAAAATAAAAATAAAACAACTTGTTTAGAACATATTTGTGTATTTTAAACCAAGTATGAATGTAAGAATGCAAAAAACATATAAAAAGTCAACAAAAGTAAATTCAACCAATTTACTTAGTTCTGATTCCATCAAACAAGACACACTTCATGTGTCTACATTTGTACTTTGTATGAAATACATAGAGACAAAGGCATTGCTGTGCAATTAAGAAGTTTGCTTTGAAACATGGTTATGTGCTTTCAGATATAATCCCAAATTGTGGCACATTGGGTAAGCATCTTTTACCATAGTCCCAGAGTCACCAATGCCTTATGAGTGGATCTGGTAGATGGAAACTGAAAGAAGCTCACCATGTATCTATATATATGTATATATATATATATATATATATATATATATATATGTATACACATATTGGACTGACTCCTGTGCAGGTGGTACATAAAAAACACCATTTGAGCATGGCCATTGCCAGTAACGCCGGACTGGCCCTCATGCGTAAAAAGCACCCACTACACTCGCAGTGGTTGGCATTAAGTAGGGCATCCAGCTGTAGAAACTCTGCCAAATTATATTGGAGTCTTGTGTGACCATCCGCTTCCCCAGTTCCCAGTCAAATTGTCTAACTATATGTATATATATATATATATATATATATATATATATATATATATATATATGCATGTGTGTGTATGTGTCTGTTTGTCCCCCAACACGACTTGACAACCAGTGTTGGCATGTTTACACCCCTGTAACTTAGTAGTTCGGCAAAAGAGACGGAGAGAATAAGTGTCAGGCTTTAGAAAAAATATAGTAAGTACTAGTTTCAACTCATTAGACTAAAATTCTTCATGGCGGAGCCCCCACCATAGCCACAGTCTACTAACTGAAACAAGTAAAGGATGCTGAGTAACCTTGTACCCCCTCTACAGCAAGACACCTGTATCTGTCTCACTATAACCTTTTCATAATCATCTCCTCAAATGCCTCCTCCTCTCTTAAAAGATTTTTTTTTTTTTTTGTCTTGCAAGTACTTGGTCAAGTACTTGTCAATGCAGGTGCCACTTAGAAGCACCCAGTTCACACTGTAAAGCGGTTGGTGTTCGGAAAGGCATCCAGCTGCAAAAACTTTGCCAAAATTGACCTCGCCTGTGCTTGTGCCACGTGAAAAGCACTACTCACCTCACCTGTGCTTGTGTCATGTAAAAAGCACTAAGTCCACTTTGCTGAGTGGTTGGTGTTACAAAGAGCATCTAACTGAAAATCTTGCCAAAACAGCCACAGAAATTTGGTGCAGGCTTTGGCCTGGCTAGCTTTGTGGAACCATCCCACCCATGCTAGCATGTAAGATGGACATTAAACAATGATGATGATGACACACACACACCAATACATATATATATACACACGTGTGTGTGTGTGTATGTGCTTGTATTTGTCCCACAGCATTGATTCACAATTGGCTTTTGTTTGTTTACATCCACACATCTTAGCAGTTTAGCAAACGAGATCAACAGATTTAAAAATAAGTACTGGAGTTGATTTGTTCAACTATACCATCCAATAACTGCAACAAGTATAACCAACAAGATAAAGGGGTGCCCCAGCATGGCCACAATCCAATGACTGCAACAAGTAAAAAGTAAAAATGCTGTTTCATTCTGAATCCTGGATTAGTCCTCAAATAATATATTCTTATTTATTGAGAGACTAAATAATTAATAAGCAGTTCTCTTTATTATAGAATAGATGTTGTGCAGATAATGGTGTGTGTTGGTGTGTATTATTCATTATATATATTATAATATATTATGTTACATAGGGATAGGAAAACAGAGTATACTCTCCTGTCATATAATTAACTATTCTCCAGACTTAATGTAAGTAGGTCAATAGCTTCCACAACCTTTTCTGATTCAACTATAAATATATTTTTAGTATGTCTCTGTCTTTGAGCTAAGAAAGAAAAAAAGATGTTCCGTGGATAGTTCCAGCAACAGGCCAAACTTTTATTACTGACTTTCTTCTTTATCTTACTTCTCCTCCCTCCCATATCTTGTCTATGCTACTCCTCTTGTTCATAGGTTCTGGCAACAGACAATTTTCTGCAGTAACACTTCACTTATATTCTCTAGTAAGTTGCTGTAGATAACAAAGGAAATCCTAACATGCATACAAGATATTTGTTAAATATAATTACTATAGGGTAATAAAATCTGAAAATATTCCTATCAGTTATCAGGTTGTTCAATGTTAAACATAACTTTATTTATGGTTACACATACACAAATATAAATATACATGTGTAAGTAAATATATATATATATGAGTATATATCTACATATCATGTAAATATATGTGTGTGTTTTAACCATTTATACTCAAAATACTAAATTTTTCTCTCCCTTAAATATTAGTATTACTTTTCAAAACATTTTGTTTAGCAAACATTTATTTTCCTTTTGCTTTTGTCTAATTTCATATCCATTTTCATTCCATACAATTTTTAAAATTTGATTAGCCCATCAACTTCTAATCAAAGAATAATATTTTTATTTTCATCTTTTGCACCATTGACATAAGCCTTGTGATAAATCATAAATATCTCTCAATAAAGAGCAAGCTAGTAAAATTGGTCAAAACAGTACCAAGCTATGAGTGAATTTGATGGAAACTACTGTTTGCTAAACTACAGATTTTGGGGTAGGGGACTGTCATTTGAAGCTGACCATTCTTCTTTTTGTACATGTATGGGTAGGCCTGAGCAAGATATCACACAGGAGAGAGACAGTTTCCCATACATGCAAGTCCCCCTATCCTTGTCACCTATGTTTATCCGAAGGAAAGGCTACCAACTTTGAATAATACACCTTGGCACCAGTGTCATTGCAGGCATCACTACCAAAATGCGAAGGGCTGGAACAGATACTGCAAGACATCTTGCTCAATCATTTAACAGTTCCACTAATTCACTGTCCTGAATTGGTGGTTTTGTTACTGACCCCGAAAATATGAAAGGCAAAATTGACCTCGGCAGTATTTGAACTAAAAGCACAGAGAATCAGGATACTGTAAGGCATTATTCTATCCAATACTCTAATGATTCTGCCATTTTGCCACCTTAAATAACTTCTTTACTAACTTAGACAAGAAAAGAAGCCATGAAAATGGCAGTCACAGCAAACACTTCTTCACTGGTTACAACAGACTCTTTATAGACTCTGGCCAATGTTGTCACCTAGATGAAGCAATCAAAATACATATCAATGGTGTTTCTTTAGCTATTATATCAATGTTGTTTTTTCATTTAAGAGAGATCAATTGGTATTTGGTGGTGCTACAATGTTCTTTTATATCTTTCCAATTTTTTCAACCCAATAAAATCAATAGATTCATTACAGATATCCATTAAAGTAATGAGTTCCTCTTTTATGTATCAAGAACTTTCTAGAAACAAACAAAACGAAAACAATAACACAGACACTTCTATTTTACTAATGTTCCCAAAATTTCACATACAATGCAGTTTGGAAGAGAAATGGGTGGCACATTTAAAGGTCTTAACCGAAGGTACTCAACCAGAAAATTCAGAACAATATCCTTTCAAGGATACATTTTGATGATGAGTGAAAGACTTCAAAGTAGCATTAGAAAAACGAGTCCCCCTCCCCCATATAAAACAACTCAATTCTGAATTCAATGAGGACACTCAGAGGAAGCACCAGCCTAAATATGGCAGTAATATTCAATGCAAGATCAAATGGTGGCCTTATAGTGATACAAGATACTCTCAGGCATTAAAAAAGAGATCCAGCCTTCTTAGCAGCTGCAAGAGAGACCTTTGGTCAAAGTCAATACCAGAAGAACAAAAGACAGAGTTAACAGAAACAGGATAGGAACTCAGATTGCACTTGAACAAAACTAAACATTGTATGACATCTTAGTTTAGTGTTTTAACACTTCTGCAGAATCACCAAATATTAAAGTCTTTGAAGAAGGTTTTAAACCCCTTGAGATCAATGTGCCTGAGACTGCCTTAGATTCTGATACAAAACTTGTTTTAAAGTGTTCATGCCTAAATTAAATCCTTCAATAATAATTTTATCTAAGAAACATTTTGGTAAAATTAAATTCCAAAAAATTAAACTTTATTAAGGCAAAAAATTTTGGTGGGAGGAGTTAGTCGATTAAATCAACTCTAGTACTTGACTGGTGCATTATTTTATCAACTCAGGGTGGCAAGATGGCAGAATCATTAATACACTGGGCAAAATACTTAGTGCTGTTTCGTCTGCTGTTACAGTCTGAATCAAATTCTACCGAGGTCGACTTTGCCTTTCATCCTTTCGGAGTCAATTAAGTACCAGTTATGCACTGGGGTTGATGTAATCGACTTAATCCCTTTGTCTGTCCTTGTTTGTCCCCTCTATGTTTAGCCCCCTGTGGGCAATAAAGAAATAATTATTTCATCAACTCTGAAAGGATGAAAGGGAAAACTGACCTTGGCAGAATTTGAACTTACAATATAATGAACCAGAATAAACACCATGAGGATTCTGCCCATTATTCAGCCTAAAATTAACTTCAATAATAAAAAAGTCAGTTATTTTCTTAAATTCCTACAAATAATTCGTTGATTCTAAAATTAATTAAAAACACAGACAGTGTATTTCATTAAAAAAAAATGTATGGTAATGAATAAGTTAATGTAGAATCACCAACTTATATAAAAGAAATGTGTGGGAAGTGATTTTGTATTTCACTACAGTTGACTTATTTCTTCTTAATTACTTATAATTCATCAGCATAATCTAGTTTCAGAACTGTTTTTCTTCTCCAGTAACACATGTTATACACTAACGCAGGTGCATGCAGACAGACATACATGTACATGACAAGCTAAAATGTTTTGCTCATATGTATATGCATCTATTTATGTATGGTTCTTGTATGTATGTGCATGTATGTATATACGTATGATGTATATATGCATGTATTTATATATGTGTATGTATGTATATGTGAATGTATTTATGTATGAATATATGAGTGTGTATGTAAGTATATAGGTATGCATGTGTATGTATGCATGTATATATGTATAATTTTAAGCATATTTATATGAAGCACATGCATTATCTTTAGTACTTCTTAGCTTAAATAATTATAAACCAGTGAAGGAAGTTGTCAACAAATACGACTAATCTTCTCATTATTTTACAATTTTTTATAGGATTTCCTGAAGAATTTGTAAGACCTAATCTCTTCATTTTATATAGAGATAAATGTAAAATATACCACAACTTAATGACTTACAGAAAGAGTGTAAGAAAATGTCCATTCCTCACCACAGGAAATCTCACACTCGGTCTAGATTGATATAAATGAATGAAATTAAAGCAATGATGCAACAACGCACAGGCATGGCTTAGTAGTGAAGAGGCTTGCTTTGCAAAACACATGGTTTCAGGTTCAGTCAGTCCTCCTGAGCGGCACCTTGGGCAAGTGTCTTCAACTATAGCCCTGGGTAAGTGTTTTTTACTGTAGCTCTGACCTGATCAATGCCTTATGAGTGAGTTTGGTAGATGGAAACTGTGAGGAAGCCCAACATACACACACACACACACACACACACACACACACACATATATATATATATATATATATATATATATATATATATATAATTAATTAATTATGGATAAAAGCATTTAATGATTTTATCAAGTGGCATGCATGTGTGTGTGTGAGTGAGTGCACATGCACCACCACCTCCATTGACAACTGGTGTTGGTTTGTTTATAGTCATGTAACCAAGTGGTTTGGAAATAGAGACCGATAGGGTAAGTACCAGGCTTTGAAGGGTGACTGAATACCCTTCAAAGCAGTACTTCAGCATGACTACAGTCTAATAACTGAAATCAGTAAAAGATAATGCAATTGAAAGATGCTGAATGATTAGAAACAATGGGGATTTCAGCTGACAAACGAGGTTCCACATGGTTATTAAAATATGCTAGAAACAGTAGCCAAATATCTTTCAAGTCACCCACCATCATTATCACAAAGGAACAACACACTGCATTAGAGTATTTCATAAAGAGAAAAAGAGGTATAGTTAAGACTGGAACACACTTTATCATAGGGTTGCTGGATTAGGGTTGATCTGGGGATAACCAACAACAACAAGGATTTTGATAGCTAAGAATGTATTTAACATTACAGGGTTTTTTTTTTTAACTAATCTAGAATTTGCCTTAGACAATCTGTTTTACTCTTTTGCTAGTTTCAATCATTTGACTGAAGTGATGCAGGGGCATAATGCATTAAAAGAGTTTTTAGCTGCTCAAATCAACCCCTAGTTTCTAAGTCTAATACTTATTTTATTGGTCTCTGTTTTACTGAACTAAGTTATGAGAATGGAAACAAGCAAACACTAATTGTCAAGTAGTGATAGACAAGCACAAAAACAACAGATTTCTACACTGTCTCTTTAAAATATATGTAGGTAAACCATCATCATCATTGTCCTTGTCCTCCTCATCATCATTTGACGTCCACTGTCAAATTCAGTCAAATGGTATTACTTGGCCCATAGCTATAGTTGAAGACAATTGCTCAAAGTGGTCATGCAGTGGAACTGAGCCCAAAAGTAGATGATGTTGAAGCAGACTTTTTACCACATCCATGCCTGGACCGATGATATCTGCCTGTTATTGGAAAATCAATTACTCAGCTTCTCTCATGACCAGAAGTACATATTAAATAGTTTATCAGTCCTATTAACCAATTTAGTGCTATTTTTATTCCTCTTTCTCCCGAGTACAGGATTCATATCCTTAGTTCAAGTATTATTTACCATCAAAATAATGATGAACTTAGTTTGAATATCCTACTTGAAATACTTACGAGAAATCAAAGTGAAATTATATATATATATATATATATATATATACATACACACACACACACACATATATACATACATGTGTATGTGTGTGTACATATATATATATATATATATATATATATATATACACGTTTATGTATTTGTTTTGCAAGATTCATGATGTCAAGTTGTATGTTGAAACAGATATTGTTATATTTCTGTTAAGTGGTTGATATTAGGAAGAGCATCCAGGTGTAAAAACCATGCCACAACAGTCAACTAGAGTTTGGACAGCTCCCCACTTGGTCAGCTCCATATCAAACCATCCAACCCATGCCAGCATGGAAAACAGACATTAAATGATGATAATGATGATGATCATCTTTTTTTTTTTTTTTTTGCCAAATAAACACAAGCACTATATATTCGCTTTTCACTTCAGATGAATTTTATTTATTATTTTTCTTATTTTATGTCCTCTGTCTGGAAATCTTTTGTCACATGTCCTGTGACCACTTCAGCAACTCTCCATCCCATATATCTCCTCCTGTTCTCCTACTATAATTCCAATCCAACCAAAGCCCAGTGAGTGGATTTGATAGATGGAAACTGAAAGAAGCCCATCTTGCATATATATATACATTATATATGTGTGTGTGTGCATGCATGTGTGTTTCTCTGTGTATGTATTTGACAATCAATGTTGGTGTGTTTACATCCCTGTAACTTAGCAGTTCAGCAAAAGAGACCAATAGAATAAGGACCAAGCTTGAAATCATAAATACTGAAGTCAATTTGCTTGACTAAATTCAAGGTGGTGCCCCAGCATGGCCACATTCTAATGACTGAAGCGAGTAAAATATAAAAGGGATACATCCAAATCCACTCACAAGGCTTTGGTCAGCCCAAGTCTATAGTAGAAGACACTTGCTCAAGGTGCCACACAGTAGGACTGAACCCAGAACCATGTGGTTGGGAAGCAAGTTTCTTATGACACGGCCACTCCTGTGCCTTGAAGAACTTTTTTTTAGTCAAATGAACTGATTCTCAGTATTTATTTTTTGTAAAACCTAGTACTTATTCTATTGTTCTCTTTTTGCCAAACTGCTAATTTACAGGGATATAAACCTGCCAGAACCGGCTGTCAAGTGGTGGTGGTGGTGGTGGTGGTGGCAATGGGGGGAACAAACACCAACACAAAGACACTTGCCTAAGGTGCCACACAGTAGGACTGAACCCAGAACCATGTGATTGAGAATCAAGTTTCTTACCACACAGTCACACCTGTACCTATGTATGAACACACACACACACACACATACATTACATGTTCAACCCATGCCAGCATGGAACATGGATGTTAAATAATGATGCTGATGATGATACATATGTATAATTACTTAAGAAATGCCAATGATAATGGTTAGGAAAGACAAAGACAATATTTTTTGGTTTGTTTTTGTAGTTTTTTTTTTTTGTTTTCAAATATTTTTGTTTGACTAAACACAATAATCATCATCAGCACCATCACTATAAAAACCGTTAGCAAGTATCACTTGTGCTTTCTAAATGTCATTTATTTCAATGACTTTTATTAGTCACCAGCTTATTCTGTCTTCAATAATTTCTTAGCCAAGCCTGTTGTAAGTGTTTGCACTGACTTAACTATTTGTTTACCACGTGGATGGCGTCACTAGGTCATTTCTTGCAGTCATTATATAAACAAGTATGCTTAACTTCACCCAATTATTCATCCTTACATACTCGTCTCTCATTTACTGTCTGGCAAAATGTGTGAGCTAACCAAACTTATTCTCACTTCTAGCCATTTATTCTTTCATGGATTGTAGTAGTCATTAGACTGTGGCCATGCTGGGGCACTGCTGTCATGGATCTTAATCAGTTATACTCACATTACTAATTTCTATTTACTGAATGGCTAAGTTCACCAAGTTTTCGTTTTAGTCTTTTTAAAGTGTTATTAACTCTTTTTGGATGACATAAATGACACAAATCATTTATACAGGTATACATATACACACATACACACACACACACACACACACACAAACACACACACACACATATATATATATATATATATATATATATATATATATATATATATATACATATATCATTGGCAATTTTCTTCCTCCGTCTTCCTTTCTATTGGACTTTCCTCTGTTTCTGAAGAAGAGTGTTGCTCGAAACGTTAAACCATCTTTCTGTCCTTCCCTGAGCATCTACTAATACATGTACATACATACATATAAACAAAATATGGGTATTTAGTTCACAGGTGATGTAAACGACTAAGTATGCCAGGTAAGTGCTGTAACAGATTATCAGGGCTCCAAGGTTATAGCCAAGACGGTAGTTATGGAGCCATTGTAGATTTCCGATATAGCGGATATATAATTGTTAAAGAGGACAACAAACATTAAGGCAAGGCAAACATCTCAAGTCATATATGTTATTACTATTGGAAAAATTCAAAGTTGTACAGCTTGTTTCTAGGATATCCCAGAGTACAGGATATTCCGTCATCAGAGACAAATAGGGAAAATGAGAAAAGGAATAAGGAGATGAAGAAAAAGAGAAGAAAAAAGAAGCTTTAAAGTTCACAGTTCAACTTTCTTATCATGTAGATGTAAGTCCGTAAGTCCTTAAGTGCAATCCTGTGTAAATCCATGTAGGTTAAAGTCTTAATAGTGTAAATATCCAAAAACAGACATGAATGTATCGACATTCGATATACTCAAGTCTATTTCTGGATAGTAACACTATTAGGACTTTAACCTACATGGATTTACACAGAACTGTACCTAAGGACTTACGGACTTACTTCTACATGATCAGAAAGATGAACTGTCAACTTTTATGCCTCTTTTTTTATTTTCTTTCTTCATCGCCTTATTCCTTTTCTCCTGTCCTCTGTGTTGTCGTTTCATTAATCTATACCCTTCTCGTTTCCCCATTTGTCTCTGATGACGGAATATCCCATACTCTGGGATATCCTAGAAACAAACTGCACAACTTTGAATTTTTCCAATAATAAAAATGTATATGACTTGAGATGTTTGCCTTGCCTTAACGTTTGTTATCCTCTTTAACAATTATACAAGCATATACATATCTATACACACACACACACACATATATATATAATTTTAAGGGAGAAAGTCAAAACAAGACATCTCCTCCATACTGACATTAATGTCAGTATGGGGAAGATAAGTCTTGTTTTGACTTTTTCCCTTAAAATAATTATATATATATATAATTATCAATTTAATATAGAAATTCCTTATTTCCATGCTGACTACCTGATAATTATCATTAACGTGATTTTTATCCTTATTTTATGTATATATATATATATATAACTACTTAATTAATTGAAACACATGGACAATGTATTTTATTAGAAATAAATCTTCAAAAGAGACTTGTGTATTGCCATTACCTATTATTTTCTTCTCTAATACATCAAGAGTTTGTACTTTCTTAGTACACTTAAACAATTATGGCTATAGACACATTTCTTTATGTATTTCATACAAATACACACATTAAATGCATACACACATACAAACAAAATATATTATACTTATACTATCTCTCTCTCTCTCTCTCTCTCTCTCTATATATATATATATATATATATATATATATATATATATATATATATATATATATATATGTGTGTGTGTATATATATATATAGTATGTCTGGAGAATTCTCTCTCCTTTTATACAAACATCCTTGGAATTTGGTCCACCATTGATCTTGCTCACCCCCTACTGTTAGCACACAAACCACAAATATTCCTCTCTGAGACACAAATCTCTCATCCTCTATCTCTAACTCATCTCCTCTGTCTAGGCTACACTCATTATTCCAACTTCATCTTGAAAGCTTGCATTTACACTTACATAGAATCCACTCACCCTACCTTTTACCTCTCCTGTGGATTTCAAAAACAAAAACCTTCTTGTTACCCTGTCTGCCTTACCTCACCACTCCCTGAAGACATCAGCCCCCTCCTCCTCACTGTCTTCAATACCTGTACAACACCAGTATGGGAAATTCCATGCACTTACTCAGCCTGCTAGACATAATAACCAACTTTCCCACAAGCCAACCCTATTATTTTAAAAATAGGAAGAACAAACTCAATAATGTAGTCATATCAACACAATATGAAGAAAAGGTATAGTCACGACTGTGGAGGCGCAATGGCCCAGTGGTTAGGGCAGCGGACTCACGGTTTCGATTCCCAGACCGGGCGTTGTGAGTGTTTATTGAGCAAAAACATCTAAAGCTCCACAAAGCTCCGGCAGGGGATGGTGGCGAACCCTGCTGTACTCTTTCACCACAACTTTCTCTCACTCTTACTTCCTGTTTCTGTTGTGCCTGTAATTCAAAGGGTCAGCCTTGTCACGCTGAATATCCCCAAGAACTACATTAAGGGTACACGTGTCTGTGGAGTGCTCAGCCACTTGCACATTAATTTCACGAGCAGGCTGTTCTGTTGATCGGATCAAATGGAACCCTCGACGTCGTAAGCGACAGAGTGCCAACAACAACAATAGTCACGACTAGAATAATTTTTATCATTGGATGAGAGTTAAACTGGACTCAACATCAACAATGACCCTTGGCTCTTGCACTAGAAAAGTTGAAGAGATGTGTTTAAAGTTAATTTTAAAACTCCAAATTTTCATTACTCAACTATTTTACAGGACAATTGGATGGTGAATATAAGCATTGACTAAGTGTTAACTGTAGTTATTTATCTAGTGGGTGTTAGTTCAATGCTTGAGTCAATAAATGTGTATATATATTCTTTTACTTGTTTCAGTTATTTGACTGCGGTCATGCTGGAGCATCACCGTAAAAGGTTTTTTGTCAAACAAATCAACCCCAGGATTTATTCTTAGTATGGCCAGTACTTCTATTGGTCTCTTTTGCCAAACCATTAAGTTACGGGGACGTAAACACACCAACATCGGGTATCAAGTGATGGTGGTCAGGGGACATACACACGTATATGATGGGCTTCTTTCAGTTTCTATCAACCAAATCCTCTCACAAGGATTTAGTCGGCCCGAGACAACGGTAGAAGACACTTGACAAAGGTGTCACACAGTGGGACAGAACCCAGAACCATGTAGATGAGAAGCAAGCTTCTTACCACACAGCCATATAATTAAGTAGTTATATATTTTCCATGCTGTTATAAATTGGACAGTTTAACAAGAGTTGACACCAAGGTTCATAGTCTGTTTTGGCATGGTATCTACAACTGGATGCCCTTTCTAATGCCAACCACTTTACAGAGTGTAATCGGTGCTTTTTACCAGCACCAGTACTTGGGTGTATATATATATAGGAAAAAATGTCTCAAAAGATCCCCTTGGGTTTATTTGAGAAGCTAAGCCTTCCATAAGCTTTAATGTACTAAAAAATTTTTTAATTCTTTTTCTGAATCTACACTGCTAAAATTGGGGTGCATCATATATACCCATGCATTTGTTATGCCATCAAACACAGTGGAATCAGTGAAAAAACATCTCCAGCAGAACAACACAGGAAAATACTCCTAATATGGACAATAGAATGAGAACAGTTTTCCTCCTGCAGATTTAATTATGGGTTCTGTATGAAATTCAGAGAACATTGCCAATTGTGACAAGTGTGTGAACAAGGCCAGAAGGTACAATAGCTGAAACACTGTGACTATAGCAACCAAGATGCAGACACTCACTCGGATATATGAATGTATGATAATGGTAATTCCACATCTCAGAAATTCAGACAAAACTGTCCCTTTTCCTTCTGTCTCTATTCTATCACTTCTATCATGTGGGTTCTTTTTGATCATTCTTGCTTCTATCTGCAGGAGGCAAGACAACCCTCTGATAATGGTGAATGAATGAACAGAGACAGTAGAAGTGCAGAGAAAATCATTTGTGGTTGGCATTGAGAAAGACGTCCAAGCAAGATATGTCCCCAGTCCATCCAGGGAAGCAGTAACCCCAAATAGTATTTGTCTTGATCTGTGATGGCCCATCCAGACCATGCCAGAATAGACAAAAAAAAATGATGTAAAATGGCAAGAACGATAACAATAAAGTGTGTGTGTGTGTGTGTCTCTCTCTCTCTCTCTCGACATAGTATGATAGTTGTAATATGAGTGTCACTGCCATACAAGCAGCGTTGCTCATTTCCAATATTCTGCAAGAACATGTCTGGTTATGGGAAATATTACCTTGCTTAGAAACAGGTAACAGATGGCAGCACAAAGGTTATCCATAGAAAATTTGAGTTATTAATATCTGTCCAATCCATACAAAAAAAAAAAAATGATGATGATGAAATTTATGTGTGTGTGTGTGTATGTGTAGATATAAATGTATAAATGCACGTGTGTGTGCGCATGCACGCGTGCATATATATGTGTGTGTGTATATATATATATATATATATATATATATATATATATATATATATATATATATATATATATCATTGGTGGTAAGATCAGATATATCTTTGATCTTTCAGGATTGTTTCATTAATGCTATTTTCAGCCTCATTTTGTTTTTCTTATTAATTGGTTTGGTCAAGAGGAAGGAGTTTTCACAGACCCTCCAAGACCATTGAAATAGATGTCATTAACGTACTTGAAGAGTTGTAAGTAGTTGATAGTCGCAGGAAAAAACATCTGCAAGGAAGGATTTATAGAGGACTGATATTGTGGGGAAGAAGGACTTGGTGAAGTGTTTGATGCAAGGCCTCAAGGTGTGGGTGGACACAATATGGCTGACAAGAGGAGGAGGGATGAAAGATGAAAAAGTGAGTCAGGAGTTACCAAGTATATATGTGTGTGTGTGTGTGTGTGTGTGTGTGTGTGTGTGTCCCCAACATTGCTTGACAACCAATGCTATTGTTTACGTCCCTGTAACTTAGCAGTTGGACAAAAGAGACAGATAGAATAAGTTCTAGATTTACAAAGATAGGTCTGGGGTCGATTTGGTCGACTATAAAGGCGGTGCTCCAGGATGGCCACAGTCAAATGACTGAAACAAGTAAAAGAGTAAAGAGTAAGCAAAGCTAGCTCTAAGGCATAAAGGCCATTTTAGTATCAGAGAAAAGGTAGCAGATGAGACAGCACATCTGTGGGCCAGAGCTTGGAGTGTGTTTATGAGCAAGTTAACACCAAACAGTCTAATGACCTTTATTTGTACACAGTCAGAATGTTTATGTCTAGCAATAGCACTGTCCCAAATGTGGATGGGAGCAGTACCACCTGAGCTTCATACAGAATTAGTTGTTAGAGGCTGAGCTATTTTCTAACACTGAAGAGGAAAACCAGTCTTTGAGATGCAGCTTTGCTTTAGAATGTATGTTCGCTAAAAGATCCTGTGGGTTAATTGTAAGGATTCTAATAGCTTGCTGTTCATATGTTTGGGAAAGAAGATATGACAATGTTGCATTAGTATGTGCAATGATTGTGTCTTTTTGAGGATGGCACTTGGGTGTGAAAGTTTAGAGAAGAATGAAGACTGGTATCACATGTTTAGGAATGGGTGTTGTTGTAGTTGATGGTAAGTAGGTCACTAATGTATAGAAGGAAGAACGTGTGGAACAAAAATGAAAAAAAAGAAAAGATCCTGAAGCAAATTAAAGTTGAAAAAGTATAAGTCGGAGAAAATTCTATGAGCACACACAACAAGAATGTGAATAGGAAACCATAGACTCCATAAAAGACAAAAGACAGATAAAACCCAAAGAGATTTATGAACACACTCTACTCTCTCTGCTGTTGTTGTTCAATATAGGGTAAGGCTTTGATGGCCACTGCTACCACGCTGAACACCAGGCTGTACTAGATGCTGTATTTTAGTGGTTTCTGTACTCTAATATAGGACAAAGACCACTCAGCTATACTGAGGATATTGCCAGAGACATACAACATGAAACAGAACCTTAGAAAGCTTTTAACGGGACAGAGATTCATAGACCTGCATGGTTAAGCAGCTCTTGGTTGCAGTCATTGGAACAATTAATTGTAATCATATTTAAACAAGGAAATATAAAAGCAGAGAGTGTTTTATGCTGCTCACAATTAGCGTTGCTAGCATGTCATTAGAGCATTAAATGTGATTTTAAATAAATGTTTATAGAAGATGATCTTTTTCAAGTCATGAAAACCAGTTGTTTCATGATATACTACAGAAGAGAGTAAAACTGAAGGAATAACTTGTTGTCATTTAACTCTACTTTTACTATTTAACATTATAGAACCATATATCATATGAAAAAGTTTACATAGACAATATTAGAGTAAAAGGGCAGAGAAGGAGGAGGAGGAGGAGGAGGAGGAGGAAAGATTCAGTACACAGTAGTATTTAGCTACTTTTACATTCTGAGTTCAAATCTCACCAGAGTCATTCTAGAATCAGTAAAATAAGTACAGAAGTTGATTTCATTAACTGTACCCTTCCCCACAGGCTTTGGGGCCAGCAATAGAAAATGATAGTAAAGACAGCAACTGAAATCTATATTTCTTTTATTCATAGTGAGTGGGAATATAAATTAAGAGCCAGTACAATGTGCCTCCCCCCACTTCCTCCCCCCCATCTACCTCCTTCTTCATGCTGGTGTCTAGATAATTCAAGCAATAAGAGTGAGAGATAGACTGAGACAGATGAAAGGAGAAAAGAAGCAATGAAAGAAAGAGGAAGAAGATACAAAGAAGTATTTATTTGAAACACAGATGTGAAGGGGAGAAGGAAAAATAAAAAGACTGAAAAAAAAAAAAAAAAAGTGACAATTCTAAGCTAAGCTTCAAGACCTAAGAAAGAAGAATCCAGGCACTGAGAACACTCACATAACAGATGAACAAACAAGGAATTTAATTTGATCTTAGGCTGCCCAACTAAAGAATTGTGGCTGTTGGTGGCAGTAGTAGCTCTACTAACACTGCAATAAACTCTAAAAACATATGGCATCTATGTTTGCACATATGTGAAAGAAAGGGACCTTAGAATAGGAGGAAAAGAAGGGATTTTAAGATGTATGAGTTTATAAAAAGATAGTATAATTTATTTCTCAATTGCACTTGTAGTTGTTTCTCCCCCTTTTTTTTTTGTCTGTATACATACAATGTCCACAGTCCTTATAACCTTATATGAATGACTTTAGCTGGGGTTAAACTAAAATACATACCAGTTATATATGAAAGATAACAACTCAAAATCCTGAGAGTAAACCATCTCTTCAAAGTTTTATATATATATATATATATATATATATATAACCCTTATTTCCTTTTTGGATTTGAATTGCATCAAGCCACCTTCATTATATATATATATATATATATATATATATATATATATATATATATATATATATATATATATATATATATATATATATATATATTACTTAGATTATTTAGATAAATTTTGGCTGAAGTTGGCCCAGGCCATGTCTAATGTAATAATACCACCTGGAAGAGATACACAGTCAGCTCTTGGGCACCATAGCCTATTTGAGCAGAGGGTTATTGTTTTCAAAGACATATCCAGGTGTGGGTGGTTTATTTGGTATTTGTTGGAGGTAATCATATAGGGACCGTTTTGAAAGCCATGAATTCACTTTTCTTCTTTATGTGGGCTGGCACGATGTTGAAGAAAGCAGGGCCAGTTGAGGCGAAATATTCTGTCATAGTGTTGTGATATGACGCGAACATATGGCACAGGGGTGAAGCCTTGGATGAGTTTTAAAGATGATACCTATATCATTTGGACAATGTTGATGGAATATTTTCCACATCATACAGATAATATAGCACTCATGGCAGTGTTGGAGGAAGTAAAGCCTGAGCTTCTTGAGTTGATCTCAATAGATAAGGCTTGTCATGTCATCTTTTTTTTTTTTTGTGACTGATCTCTGAGGAGCTTCAATTGTCACAATATTCTGTATCATGTGGGGGGGGGGGACTACAACGGACAACAGTATTCAAGATGAGGGTGAGTAAAAGTAGAGAAAAGTAGAATATATATATATATGAAATGGGAATTCTTTAAAAAAACTGATAGTTATGGTTAGACATAAACATGGCTAAGTGAAGCATAGTTTAGTGGTTAAGAAGTTCGGTTTGCAACCTTGTAGTTTCAAGTTAAGTTTCAATGTGTAGCACCTGGAGCAAATGTCTTCTACTATAACCCCAGACCAACCAATACCTTGTGAGTGAATTTATTAGACAAAAACTGTGTGGCAGCCTGTTATATGTATATTATATACATATATATATATATTATATAAATTGCTAGTACCGCATGACTGGCCCTCATACTGGTGGCACGTAAAAGCACCCACTACACTCACAGAGTGGTTGGCGTTAGGAATATATAATATATATATATATATATATATATATATATATATATATATATATAATATATATATTTTTTTTTTCTGTAGTTTCAGCTTAGAGCTTAGAGCAGCTTAGAGCAGTTATAACCGAGAGCCTCCTCCAATATGTGGCACTGATAGATTGCTGACCACTACACACATTGCAACATACAGGAGTGTTGATGTGAAACACCCAGACTGAGGAAGCCAGAAAGACCATGGTGGTGCTGCAGCATGACCACAGCTGCATGGCTGAAACGAGTAAAAAAGATAATACATACACACACACACACGTGTGTGTGTGTGTGTGTGTGTATTTTTATGTTTGTCCACCACTACTGCTTGGCAACGGATATTAGTTTGTTTATGTGTCCATAATTTAGTAGTTCAGCAAAAGGGATCAGGAAATAAATACTGGGACTGATTTATTCACCTAAACCCTTCAAGGCAGTGCCCCAGCATGACCAGAGTTCAATGACTGAAACAAGTAAAAGAAAGAAAAACAAGAAGGAGAATTATATCAACAAAACCAAATAACACCCATCATAAAACAAATGATCAACAATATCAGAAATAATGGTTTCAAATTTTGGCACAAGGCTAGCAATTTTAGGAGAAAGGGTAAGTTAATTGACCCAGTGCTTGACTGGTATTTACTTTATCAACCCAGAAAGGATGAAAGGGAAAGGTAACCTCAGCAGAATTTAAACTTAGAACGTAAGGATGGACAAAATGCTGCTGAGCATTTTGCTTGGCATGCTAACAGTTCTGCCAGCTTGCTCCCTTAACAAAAGCAGAAATAATAAAACCAATCATAAATACCAATGAATGGGTTTATGTGTAAGCTCTGAAGCTACAGCACAGACACATTGCCATAGACATGTTATAAATACTAGGGACATGTTGCAAGCCCTAAATCTTATGATACTCTAGAATAAGGTTGGCTCACCTGAGGCCTGCAGACTTATTTTGTGGTCTGCTTGATAGTTTCTTGAAATGGGTTTATTTAAATAAACATTTTAAAAATTTTATCAAAAATTAAAGATTGTAATGTGAAGTAAAAAAGAAAGATAGTATTGCTTTTGCAACAATAATATTTCATGTTGAATCAATGATCATTCATTCATTATTGTAATAATAGCATGAGAAAGCAAAATGCTTTCAATTCTATTAGTGCATAAAGTATATAAGCGGCCCTCAAAAAACTTTCTGTGATTAAAGTGGCCCGCAATGTAATTCAAGTTGGCCAGAACATAGAACAAATAATTAGAAACTTTTTTTTTAATAAAAAAAAGTTAATTCTATGGATCATCAAAACATATTTCATAAAGTGCTTCAGAGCATCAAACAAGTTCTCTAGTTTTCTTTACATAAGAATCAATTGATACTTGAGCTATGTCACTCAAACTTGCTAATAAATACTTCTTACTTCAGTCAAATCCTTCCTCAAATAAATTCATATTACCTCAAGTGTCAAGGATTACATATCCAAATCCTTAAGTCAACAAATCTAACTGAACATAGCTTTAAAGCCAGCTGAAGATTTTATCAGACCAACACACCAGATTTAAATGTTATGATGTCTCAGTGATTATATGCTGGTGTAGTAGACTGGATAATTAGACAAATTATTATTGTACATTAGTTGATTCATCTAATAGTTATCTCACTCTTTCAGTTCTTCAGTAGAGTCTACAAAACATTTCCAATGATATCTCTTAGTATACTTAAGTTTAGACCAGTGGTTCTCAACCATTTTCTGCCTATGGACACCTTTGATTCCTAGTTTATTCTACTGGACCTCATTTGATGCATGAGATATAAAAAGAAATCCTACTGTATTTTTATAATTAAATATTATTAGGAATTATATAAAAAAAAGTTTTAATATTTTGTGGGTTGTAGAGGTATAATTAATTTATTGTTCATAGATTCTAACAACAAAATCTTATATGTATCTTTCAAAAATCCTTTGCTGTTCAGGTCCAATGAGAAAGCAACAATATCAACTAATATATATTAACCATAAGTCACTGGGTCAACTAATATAACAATGAAATATTTTCCCAAATAAACCTCTATGGGTAACAAACCAGAAGCAAATTTCACAAACAATAAGCCCTAAAACCAAAAGATATTCAGAGAGCCTACCATTAATCTACAGTGAAAGTACATAGTAAAAATGGTCAAAAACATCTAGTGTTGAGTTTCTGAATGACCACTGAGTGATTTATATCTGAACTGGAAGGTCTGCTTTTTATAAAGATGACAAAGAGAAATTGAGAACAGGTTAACAGAGATAGTTTGTAATTAGGAACACTGATGTAAACTTAACTAATACTGCTTCTGGCACTATTAACACATTTGTACCCATCCCAGCAACTATTTGTGACACCAGTGATTTGTTGATCACTGTTTTTCTGTATCAATAGAGGCTAGATTTGTCTCAACATGCAGCTGACAATGGTTACTAGCTATTGATGAAGTGCAAAGACACAGAAATGTAGATTTAGCAATTCCACTCTGCTGCTGCTTGCTCTTCATCTATTACCCATACACTTCTGCATGTTTTAGCACTATACATCTGTATGAGATGCTTTCTCAGGACAAATACCACATTTTGGGGCTTCCTAAAATACATCCACATTAAGTAAGATATACAGAATGCTATTCTTAACTAATATTGCTTTCATCACTAATAATGAACTGATTGATATATTTGTTTTAGGAGATTTTAAGTGCAAATAATATATAGCACTATACTACTAGATAGGAGTTCTTTCATTGGCTAGGGGATAATATTAATCATAAATTTAAGACCTTTCAGCTTAATTCTTTTACTGGTTTCAGTCACTGGACAGTAGCCATGCTGGGGCAGTGCCTTCAAAGGGTTAGTGAATCATATCAACTCCGGTACTTATTTTAAAATCTGACTCTTAACTTTTTGTTCTCTGTTTGTCAATCAACAATATTACTGGGAATAAACACAAACACACATATGTACATACACAGTGGTGGTGATGATGATGATGATGATGACAGTTTCTGTCATCATCATCATCATCACCAGGCAATGGTCAACTGAAGACTATACTTGCTCAAAGGGATTGAACCTGAATCGACATGGTTGCAAAGCAAATTTCTTAACCACTAGCAATGTCAACATGTAATCACACTTTATAAGTAAAAGCAAACCATATTATATATATGTATGTGTGTATATATATATATATATATATATATATATATATATATATATATACATACACACACACACACATTATCAATTATTAATTTATTAATAAATTAATAATTCTTTACCCTATATCTATATATATACACACACATTATTAATTATTAATAAATTAATAATTCTTTACCCTATATCTATATATATATATAAAAGATAATAAGAGTGAAAAAACTACAGAAGGCTTGTGTTACATGGTTAAAGTATATATTTAAATTATGCCAGAAAAATGTTAGAAAAATGTTAGAAAATCATTTTGGTATATAAACATTGTATTTTGAGAAATAACCGGTTTCGTGTTGTCTTTTCAAATTTCTCTACTTCATTGTAATGTGTTCGCTATATATATATATATATATATATATATATATATATATATGTTTTATTATTAAATATAATGTGTAAATCTACATTACTGTTATATACCAGAAATAAGTAGGCAGTGGTGAGGTTTATTTCTGCCATG
The DNA here is from genome assembly GCF_046866305.1 of Octopus bimaculoides. Classification (NCBI taxonomy): domain Eukaryota; kingdom Metazoa; phylum Mollusca; class Cephalopoda; order Octopoda; family Octopodidae; genus Octopus; species Octopus bimaculoides. Next base: position 112,381,227 of record NC_142932.1, on the reverse strand, counting down.
TAGAATGAGAATGAAAAACTAAAACTTGTATGCTATCATTATCAATTCCTTCTGTTGTAACCACCCTCCTATTCCTCCTCCTCCTCATCCTTCCTCCCTGTTATATTCTTCTGATGCCATGACTGTATGAGAACAGCAGGCACCCACTTGCTGGTTATCCTTGAGAATTATTTGAAGTGTGTGCATAAAAAACTTTCTGTATAATTCTACTTCAAAATGATTTTATAAAAACCATGAAACATTAAAAGTCTTGACAAAAGTCTGACTCCATTGATAAACAACAATAAATAAATAAAAATTGTTGTTTTCTATCGTAGTAGAATTACGTGTACACCTACCGTCACATAAGGGTATGAAAAAAAAAAAAGCAAAATAAAACATAAAATAAACAATTGGTTTCTTCATTAAATAGAACAGCGAAAATAGCGTAAAATATCCCAGACACCATTAGATGAAGAATTGCAAGTCTCACTCAAGTATAAACTACAACTTCCTTCATTGTAGCTAAACAATTTTTTGGGGAAATATGTTGATGCAGAATCAACAAAGGGAAAGAAATATAATAAAGTTGATTAAATTACATACGAGCATTTGTTGGACAGGCTGAATAAAAAGATTTAAATAAGGAAAAAAAAAAACAAAAAAAAAACAACCAACAAATGTTTAAAAACAACTGAACAAAGCAATACTAAGATTTTGTTTTAATTAGGCTAAAAAACAGTGAAAAGATTTTTATTATAAAAAGAATCCATGTACAATGTGGAAACTATATGAAGAGCCGCTCATATATACACATACCTATACATACATACATACGTACATACACACATGTACACGTATGTGTTGTACATGGATGTATGTGTATATGTAAGTATTGTTATAAATATGTATCTAAAAAGTGGCATTGCTCAAAAGATAATACCAGAAATGTGTGCTAGAATAAGTAGTTAGCACACTGTTCTCACAACTCCACAGCTGAGAAAGATTTCTGGCTATCAGGCAGAACATTCTGCAACAAACTTAATAACTTAGAACAAACAACACACACACACAAAAAAAAAGTATATAAAAAATAAACCTTGCTTACTTCATATGCCTCCACTCAAACAGCACCCCCTCCTACTAACAAAAAAAAAAAAAAGTTTGTTCATTCCTGCCAAAGAAGCAGACAGTTGTCAGACATTTGTGGTGAATAAAAATAAAATGCATTAACCAGAGATATGCTATCAAAAGAAATACACACACACATCTATAGAGAGAGAGGGAGGGTGGAGAGAGAGAGAGAGAGAGAGGGGAAGGGAGGTAGAGATATGGAGATGCGTTAAATAAGATCTGAAGGAGGGGGGGGGGAGAAAAAACAGAATTGTTGAAAGCTAAGCCTTAATAATATCAGATATTATAAACTAAATTAACTGATCTAAATAATTAAATAAACCAACCCAATGAGAAGAGTCTCGATGTCGTTGTTCAATGTGCTAGACATAGTAACCAAATCCTCCACAATCATTATCTGACTTGGAAAAAAAGAAAGGATAAAGAAAGAGGAACATATTGGAGGATATGTGATCAGAAATGTACTGTCCCAGAAATGATGAGACGGCCACAACTGGGACATCATTGAAGATATGTCAACTGAACCAGGCCTGGGGTTAAACAATAAATAAGGACAGCCAAATAACTGAATGATCAAACATTTTCCGAAGGGGCAGAGCATAGGTGCACATAATACACACACACACACACACACACACACACACACACACACATATATATATATATATATATATATATATATATATATATATATATATTTAAATGAAATATTCAAACACTGAGATGTCACTACTGTTCATATCATCTGTGGATAAATTCAAAATTTGATGATATCACCAGTAGTAGCATTGGTGGAACGCAGTTATGATAGCTTTAAGGAGCTATGAAATATCGTAATGATGCTTAATGAGCATCTACCTGCTAGAAATAAGAGCCAAGTCTTAAATAATCCACCGTAGCACACCAATATAACAGAGAAAAACATATATATATATATATATACTACCTTAAAAACTGCCCTATTGAGTGGCTTTTAAGCCAGGTCCTGTGGAGGGCTCTTCATTAGACCTTGGGCCCAACAATGACACTTCATGCATTGAGTACATATTAAATTTTATTAAGCTTCAACAATATTTTTCAAGCGATGAATGATTTTCATCGAAACAATGATATAATTTGTCGACTTGGAACTGATTGCAAAGCTGCATGATAAACAACAGTACCACCATCATTGCCACCACATCTGCCATACACACATCATTCAGACTTCTGACACCACCACCATCAATACCTTTGACTTTGCCGTCTGCCCCCCCCCCCCCCCACCATCACCACTGTCTTTCACATCACTTACTCTTACTGTCATCCCTGACCGCCTTGACTACCACCACCACCATTATCACCACTGCCTCCACCTCTATCACAACTACAGCTCTCATTCAGTATGTTGGTTCAGTGTTCAGTCATGCTCTTTCTCGCATATCCACTCTTTTCCTCTCTCTTATTATTACTCCCACTGCCACCATCAACACTACTACTTTTAATGAAACGTCAACACATTTTCAATAATTTTAATAAAATAGTCACAACTGAAAGGTAAACGTAAGTATAGTAAGTATTTTCTAAAAGACAATTGCATAACTCTTTCTGGAGCATATTCATTTCTTTAGCAAAGATAAACACAATAAAGCAGTGCCCCAGCATGGTCACATCCCTTGGATGAATCGAATAAAAGTAAAGGTTGAAGAGTAATAAACAAGGGTCTTTAAGTAGAAAAGATGATAAGTGTTTAACAAAGAATATAGTTTTGAAATATGTTCTCTCCTGAGACTGCATTTTCAGCACGACCTATTTGGACTTTACACTATCTCAAGAATTAAATTCTTCAGAAAAATTGCAATTTAGGAAAAAAAATGTATTTCATCAATAGCAATAAACTTCCAATAATCTCATGGCTTTCACAATAAGTATATATATATATATATACTGTGTGTTTTCTGTGCTCTGTTTATGTTCTGTTTTTCATTCTGTCCACGTTTTTTTGTGATGTCCTGTACCCAGATATGCATCTATATATGCACGTAGATGTAGGTATGTACATATATGTACGTATATATGCATATACTCACATATTATTTGTATTTTATCTATCTATCTATCTATCTATCTATGGTTCACTTGAAGCACTGAAAATTTTAAAATACATATTTAAGAATCTGCTACACTCCAAATACAGATATAAATAATATTATATCTAAGATATTCCATTGATGATGAAAAAAGTGACAAACAATCACCCATGGGAATGAAATCAGGTCCAAATCAGGATAAACCCCATCTCCTGGTATACAAAAGGTTTATTTCAATTCCCACTATATTCTTTCTTCCATCCTTAAGGAGTATCATACTTGATATATCAAGAACCAGCTTCATTTTGCATTGTAGCAGTTTAAATGCTTATTTTCATTTTTAAATATATACAGTCGTCCTCAAAATTATTCATGCCCCATGGAAACTAACATTCTGTTTTAGATTCTTCATCTGTAAAAGCTATTATGTTGGTACTTCCTGTGTATCTTTTGTCTACTTGCTGCTATGCACAAATCCACATATGAGTTGGCTAAACTTCATTTGCATAATAACAGATATGGCCTAAAGTTCTTTTTTGCACATGTTCAAAATTATTCATACCCGTTTTCACTTCCTGTGAATATGCTAATCTTTGTCCTGTAGTTATTTCCAGAAGAGTATAAATAGAAGAAAAGTATTCTGATCATCATGGTCAAGAAGAAGGAGCTCAGTGAGGAGCTACATCAACACCTTGTGTGAAAGGGTCACAAGGCTATTTCAAAGCAGTAAGGTGTCTCTGTGGCAACCGTCCAGAGCATAATCAACAAGCACAAGAGGTTCAACACTGTTAAAAACCTCAGTGGGCATAGCAGAAAGCATAAGGTGTCTCCCAAACTTGCCAGAAAAATCTGCCGAGAGGTCAACAACAACTCTGGACCACAACCAAGGCCCTAATTGAAACACTTGACCAGGCAGGATGAAGGTGTCATGGTCTACCATTAAGCGAGTCTTGCATACAAGCTGAAGAACACAGAGCCCATCGTCAAGTATGGTAGTGGAAACATAATGCTATGGAGATGCTTCCCTTCCAGTGGCACAGGGAACTTTGTCAAGGTCTAAGGAATCATGAGAAAGGAAGATTACATCAGGATCCTTCATGAAAATGTGAATAAATCTGCTGAGAAACTCCAGCTTGGCCACAACTGGAAGTACCAGCAGGACAATGATCCGAAACATACTGCCAAGGTAGCGAAGAAATGGTTCAAGGACAATGATGTCGACATCCTAGAATGGCCAAGTCAGAGTTTTGACCTGAATCCGATCAAGAACTTATGGTGAGACTTGAAGACCACCTGCTGTGTGGTATGAATAACTTTGAGGACAATTGTAGTTTTACAAACACGTGAGTATTCAATACATTTCATCCTATAGTCTCCAAGATCATAGAATTACTCCACCTAATATAACTTGCAGCATTCTCAACAAGGCACCTCCCTACCTGCCTGGAGTGCACAGCTGCAGTTTTTGTCTCCATTAGAAACAGCACATATTGTGACAGCTAATTGCATACTTTAACAGGAAAAGTGAACTGTAATCTTTCTATTAACAATGGAGCTTTTTGCAGGATAATTTTAAACCATTAGCTGTTAATACTGTTCCGAAAACTTGACTGAATTTTTTTGCTCACAATGGAACATCTAACCAAAGCAAATAAGACAACTGCCACTCACTTCACTTAACCTGGCTCCCACCGAACGGCAGCCACAAAGGCACCAATTCTACTACTTAATCCAAATCATCCAATGAGAATGAGCTGCACTCATCCCCAATGACAATCAATCTAATTTAGAACTTACAAACACTCATTACTCAGAACCAAGAACAATCAGATGTGGTTTGCTCTCCCCATTTATTTTGTATGATGTCCATGAAACTTAAAGTAATGCAAGTATATTATATATATAAAGGGTGGCCACTGAAAAACTGAAGGGTTTGAAAAAAATCATAACTTGTTCATTTTCAATCATTTTTAGTATCTTTTTTTTGCACGTTATAGAGCATCCCTCGGAGATTAAAATGGTTATGTATGATGTCCAGCAACAAGTAAAACTCATTGAGTTTTTCTATTCCAGTGAAAGATAAATTATTCAAACTCAGAGAAAATACTGGCAACATTTTACTGTCAGAGTATCTCCTAGCGATAACTTGATTCGGAACCTAATCGCCTGGTTTGAAAGAACTGGATCAGTCGGCGATCTTCTAGGATGAGGTCCTAAGTGTACTGTGCACACTGACACAGTGGTGGAAGCTGTATGGCAGAGTGTCCTTGAGGATCCATCAGCCTCTACCCATCGTTGCTTTGCTCAACTAGGCATCGCCAGAACATCACTTCAGAAGATTCTGAAACTGGATTTTAAAATATTTTGAAGCAAATAAAATAATTTAAAAAACCATGTTTGTAAAAGTTATTTTTGTTTTATATCATTCAGTCTTTCATTGGCCATACTGTATATATGTGTGTGTGTGTGTGTGTGTGTGTGTGTGTGTGTGTGTGTATAGTGTTCATTACACTCCTCAATGAAAGATGAAATGTGAATAGAGTAAATTAAAATGAGAACCGAATCAGTCAAAATAAAAAATAAACAATATTAATGGCTGTAGAAATATTATAAGTGTATTATGGTTTTGTGAAGAAAATAAGGAAATCATTTGCAAAACTAGTCATAGAGTTCAGTAAAGCTCTAAACAAGTCCAGATAAATTACAAAATAGATTCATGGTCTCCAATCCTAGAAAAAAATACAGGAATTAATAGACAATAAATGTGAACATTAACCCTCTTGTTAACATATTTCTCTTGAAATCACTCTATTTCAATTAATATTTAAAATGAAAAATGTATTGAAATAATTTATTATTAAGTTAATGTTTGGAACATAAATTAACATGAAATTTTAATAAATGTTAATTTAGATCATTTTAAAACAGGAAGTTTGTACCACAGAATGAAGGATGGTCTGGAGTGGGTTGGTATCAAAAGGATTAAGAGGCTATCATTAATGTCTAAAACTACACAGTAATAAAAGGAGTGAGAGACAAACTTATTGGGTAGGGTCTGCATAAAAAGTCAGACCAAGACTATGACAAAACCATGGGACCAGCAAGACCAATGATGAGGCTAAGAGACCAATAAAAGAAGATCTCGAGAAAAAGAAAATATGGATATAGGTTAAGAACACAGAGGGAATGTAGAAACTTTTGTTATTACTTCTAGTAGACCAAACAAACATGTATAAGCTCCTCTATGGCATGATGTCGGCCAGAGACTTGGCTATAGGTTATTAAGTCCGTCTTTGCATTAATTGATCTATAGTTCAAATATCTCTATACATGGAAGTATGGACTGACATAAAATTTGGTCTGCCCAATCAGCTGCATTAAACAAAGGATAGAAGTGGTTAAAAGAAAACATTGAATGTGAGATGCTGTCTAAAACTGTCTAAGAACAAGTAACTAGAAGGCTTACCAAAATGTCAAACTGCTAATGCCAGATGTTAAGTCATATATAAACACAAGTAAGAATAAATCTGCTTTCAATTTTTAATTAATTAATGATACTTTACTTTCCTCTAAGCAGTTTATATACATAAGGAGTATATATTTACAGTGGGTACCAATATATTCATTATAAGAAATATAATATAGGCCTTTAGTATTTTAATTCCATTTTATATTGAATAAATCACCATTAAACATGTAATATTATAACAATACCATTTTTTCTATTAGTTAAATCCATCATTTCCTGTTGATATCAAAGCTCTCTGATCACTCAAAAGTTTAATTCCTGTACTGGGACATTGTAAGTAGCAACAATGATTTTTTTTGTCAGTAAGTAAAAAATATCTCAACTGTTGTCATCAGAAGAGATTACAATATTTATAAAATTATTTAACAAGAAATAATTAAAAACCATATATGATGACATAAGGGCTGTATGACCATATTTCATGCACCCCAATTTCAGCAACACACTTTCAGGAAAACTGTTTTTAGTACATTAAAGCTTAACTTTGCATATAAATCCCAGTGTGATTATTTTAGACATACTTTGTGGGGAAAAAAGTGCATCTTATATGCCAAATACAGAATGTTTTTTTCCATCCTCAAATTGGTCAAAGGTTACACAAAATAATTAATAAAAAGATCTTTAAAAGATATAAGATAGTATTAAAAATATGCTCTTGTCAAAGGTTATTTTATACCAAATAAATAATGGTCATCCTTTGTTTTCAAAGATGACCAACGACTCTACCTCTTATACTCTGCAACAATGGAGACAGCAACTGTGCAGACAACCTAAGATTTGTCATTTCTCTCACTTACCTTAAATATTCCATGAGATAAAATTACAGAAATTGCAGTATTTCAATAGCACAGATGTGTGGTAACCTAACTACCACAACAAAGGACTTGAGTCCTGACTTACAATGAACTTGGATTATAGCAAGGGAGTGGGGTATAGTGAACAGCCAGCCTTAGTCTCTCATACCCAACTTCCTAGATGACTGGAGGTATGCCAAGGATGCAATGGAATGACCAAAGTGATTTACAGGTCTTGATCAGCTAGAAACAGCAACTAAATCTCCCTCAATATCCTACCTTCTTTAAAAACAAAAAAGACATTCTGCTTAATATAACCCCAAGTATGCTATGCCTGAAAAAGAAAAAAGGATAGGACAGCCAGGATTAGAGTAAGCTGAGGCTATATAACAACATCTACCTTTTTCCAAACCAATAAGTTTGTCTGTATAGAGACACCCAACCTGCTAAAATTCGCAGCCAATTATTATCCTGCCATATTTAAAAAGAAGGGATCCTATTGTAAAATTAGAACGAGATCAATAAACCTGAAAAGACAAGATAGTCGCAATTAGATGGTTGGGCATAGATCTGCTTGAAAAGAAGCTGGATGACATCTAATTATTCTAAAAATTACATGTCATAGCAATGGCTGTGTGGCTAAGTAGGTCATTTGCAACCACATGGTTTTAGGTTCAGTCCCACTGCGCAGCCTCTTGGGTAAGTGTCTACAATAGCCCCTAGCCTTGTGAGTGAATTTGGTAGACATAAACTGTGTGGAAGCGAGCTGGCAGAAACGCTAACACGCCAGGCGAAGTGCTTAGCGGTATTTCGTCTGTCTTTACATTCTGAGTTCAAATTCTGCCAAGGTTGACTTTCGGGGTCGATAAATTAAGTACCAGTTGCACACTGGGATCGATGTAATCAACTTAATCCCTTTGTCTGTCCTTGTTTGTCCCCTCTATGTTTAGCTCTTTGTGGGCAATAAAGAAATAAGAAACTGTATGGAAGCCTGTCGTATATATATATATATATATATATATATATATATATATATATATATATATATATATATATATATATATATATATACACACACACATAAAATATATGTATGTATTATGTATGTGTAAGTTTTTTTGTGTTTGTACCTCCACCACCAACACCACCTTGTGTTTGTCCCTTCATTACCATCACCATCCTTAACTTAGCAGTTTGGCAATAGAGACCAAGACAATAGTACCAGACTTAAAAGAAAATAAGTACTAGGGTAGATTTGCTCAATTAAATCTTTCAAGGTGGTGCCTCAGCATGGCCACAGTCAAATAAATGACTGAAGTAAAAAAATAATATAACAGAAATAAATATTTTCCTCTCTCTACAGTAAGGTTCTCTTGGAAAATCCAAATTATAACCATACTTCAAACTAAGATGTGGCTTTTCTTCTCTGTTATTAAGCTCCTTTCCCAGAACTTTTTGGTTCCATAATAGCTCAATATAATTCAGTACCATTTAATCACACTCTTAAGGTTCCAGACCTAACAGAATGCAAACATCTTGCTTCCCAAATAGTGTACATCACTTTAAAATGTCAATTTGATTGATATCTTCTATTTCCTATGTTATTAGCTTATAGTAATATAAGTGTGTTTAGGAGTAATTTAAGTGCACCGTCATCACCTCCACCACTCCACCAACTCCCCCCCCCCCGATCTCTCTCTCTCTCTCTCCCTCTCACTCTTCTACATTTTGGAAAGAGCATCTTCAAGCTAAAGCTTCAAGTCAACAGCTTCCTCATTGAAACAATACATAAAGTAGGAAATTCTATATTCCCTTCATTCAGAAAACAATTCCTTGCAAAATGAATAAAATAGGATGGGTTAACAAAACAACAGAAGACACATTCAAACAGATTGTCAGTGTTCTTATCTTTTAAGTGAAAAAGGCAAAGAAATTATAGTAATTAAAGTCATTTCATCATTATTTCTTAGAAAAGAGTGAAGATTGCTCTCAGTAGACCGAAAAATCAAGAGTAGCAGAATTAGTTTGGGAGTTAATAACTTGATTACACCTCTAAATGGCCACATCCCAACTAAATAGCACAATTGTACTTTCACCTTTTATTAAACACATAAAGCATTTCCTTTGTGCTAGTCACCATACACAAACAACACAGTGACAGCTATACATATACATACATGTACATATATATATATATATATATATATATATATATATATATATATATATATATATATATATATATATATATACATGTACATATATATATATATATATATATATATATATATATATATATATATATATATATATATATACATACACATGTACATATATATAGATAGATATATGTATATATTATATGTGTGTGTGTGTGTGTGTGTGTACATATATATGCATACACACACACAAACCAGAAAAGATAGACACCCTCCCTCCGGTTAATTCACAAGCTAATTTTCAGTGTATCCAACCAGAAACATTCCTTCATGTAACCACAGTATCACAAACACACACAAGCAAAGAAGCAAAGATAGGAATCATCACACACACACACACACACACACAAACATGCATGCACAGAGGCACACATATAAACCAGATAGACACACCAGTTTCCTTTGGATGGTGAAGGATATAAACCTATATCTAAATAACCCCTCTTCGACATTTCTCTCAAAGCCAAACCCAAACATTATGAGAGGTTGAGGTCGTGATTATCTTCAGTTAGAAATGGTAGAACTTGGCTTACTCAACATGTCCAGTTTCCTATGATGAGACAAAAACAAAAAAAAAAATAATAATAAATAAAGCACAGAAAAGTATTTTTTGTATACTTTCTACTATTTTTTTAGGCATCCTATTAGATGTAAAAAGTCACTAGGTAAGAAAGAAAAAAGAATTAGAAAGTAAAGGAAAAAGAAAAATCTTAATTGTTTCTCGCAGGCGTGGCTGTGTGGTTAAGAGACTTGCTTTGCTAAACATGTGGTTTTGGGTTCAGCCCCACAACACACCACCTTGGGTAAGTGTTTTCTGTTATAGCCTCAGGCCAACCAATGCTATAGGGAGACCCATTGCATATACATTCAATAGAATAAGTACCCAGCTTTAAAAAAATAAATACTGAAGATGATTTGTTCAACTAACCCCTTGAAGGTGGTGCCCTAGCATGGCCACAGCCAAGTAACTGACACAAGTAAAAGGTAAGGAGTAATACAGACCAGGGTGAAGGCTTTTAAGCTAGCAGGGAGATAAATACCTGCTACCTCCAGCACCAAGACCATCAGATCATGTGGTTTTGGCCTTGTTTGGTTTTGACTTCTCTCATGGTATCTACTGCTATATAGTTTGTTCTAATATTTATCCCCACATTTAAGTGGGGATAAATATTACCTCTTTATTTTATCAATCCAGGAAGGATGAAAGACGAAGTTAACTACAGCTGGAGTTGGACCTAGAATGTAAAGAAGTTCAATACCACAAGACATTTTGTCCAATGTCCTAATGATTCAGCCAACCCTGTGCATTCATTGTTTCTAAATATGCACAAAGACTGAAATTTTGGAAAGGTGGGGATTAAATTAACTACAAAAGAAAGGCAAAATTAACTTTGGCAGGATTTGAACTCAAAATATAAAGAGCAGAAATAAATAGGGCAAGGCATTTTGTCCAACACTCTAACAATTCTACTGCTCTTGTACTAATAGTAATAACAATTACTAAAACCAGAACAATTGGACCCTTCACCCAATTTCCTTCCTCCTTAAGACACCCCACCACCACCACCACCCCTCACCTCTCTAACTGCAGCTCTTCCTTGATACCATTTACTTTTCTTACTACCCGGAACCATTTCACTTGTTACCCATCCTTCATTCATTAATACTGTTCTATCCACCCACACTTTCATCAACACCCCCCACCACCGAGCCAACAAATTATTTCTCCTCCTCCTCCTCCACCACCACCATCTGTCTTCCACTTTTCTCATGCACTGCACCTGCCTCTTCTCCCACCCACTCCTGCAACCTACCTTACAGCAGCATGTTATCTCTCTCTCTTGTCTTTTCCTGTCTACTGTATCTTATTCTGCTGCTTTGCACTGTCAGTCATCTCTTACTCTCCCCGCCACCCCCTTAACTCATGTATCATTGGTCATCTACTATTCACTACATCAGCCCTTTGAACCTATCCAATCCTTTCAGTTATTACCCACCTCTCCTCACCTATTCCCATCTCTTCCTCTTCCAGTCACAAACTCTCGCCCACACTCCTGGTCATTCAGTTCCACTCACACCTATCCACCTCATATTTTGAAACTCTACTTAGATACCTCATCACCACTATTTTTATTGCGTTCCGGCTCCCACCAGATCACACCCAGATCTTCTAAAACATGAGTAGTCTTATAGCTCCTTTACAGCAGGAAACCTATTCTGCTCTGGACTGTTCTCTCATACTTTTACCCTTCATCTCCAAGCATAAATCTGCTGTCTTGAAGTTAGTAGCCTTGCAAGCTGCATAGTAACTTCATTAGAGCTGATAGCATGAGAAAGCACATAGTATATGCTGTAAAGTGATTGGTGTTAGGAAGGGCATCTAGCCATAGAAACCCTACCAAAGGAGACAATGGAGAATAATGCAGTCCTTGGATGCATCATATCTTGTCAAACTGTCCAACCCTTGGTAGCAACAAACATAGGCTTAGATAATGATGATGATGAGGAGGAGGAGGAACATTCGGTTATGTCAACCCCAATTCTTAGACTAGAACTTCTTTTCTCTGCTCCAGTAGGATTTGAACTTAGGATGTAAAGGGACATGACTAAATACTCTAAAGCATTTAATCTATCATTCAAGAGAGTCTGTCATCCATTGCCATAATGGTAATATAGAAATTATTCCTTTTTTTTTATTTTCCACAAGAACAATGGATGAAAGGGGCATAAGGAGGAGGAGGAGGAGGACGACAACGACGACAATAACACTGTCTTTGGAAGAGTGAAAAATATGTATTTCATTCCCTGCAAAAAAACTGTTTTCTTGATTTCTGATTTCTATTTCAGAGTTCAGAGAAAATCGAAATGGTTTTGGCATGAATTTTTTAAATGGTTACAAAAGAGAAGAACTGGTTTGTTATAAAGTGTTCTTTTTTAGTTTACAAAATACAAAATATCATTTAGGCATCAGAGAGAGAGAGAGAGAGAGAGACACACACACACACACACACTGATCAATAGTGTGTGTGTGGCAAGGATTTTTGAGCAGATTAAATCCATAACTAGGTCTTCCTTATCTTTTGGATGATCTCCAAACTAAAACAATAAAAAAGCTGTTGGAGAAAATTAAACTTATGTAGGAACTCACGTATAGACTCATTCTTGCTGCCACAAACCATTGTCACTCTCTTCAGATTCCAGATTTTACTCTAACAGAGAGCAGGTGAGCAATTATTGACATTGCTCCATCAGACTGACAACAATCTTTTCAACACATATTCATATTACTTACTTGTAACTCTTGCAAACAACGTTTAGTATCTCTAATTCTCTCACATCCTCTCTGTTAACAGAAGTCTAAATCTTAAGAATATATTATGTATCAAATTAATTTAATTTCAGACATAGAACTTACAACCACGTGCCAAGCTTCCAGAAGGCAATTGTTTTCCTTTACTCATATAGAGATTTACAATGGATAAGATATCAAGATTAAAATGCAAAGGAAAAGGTTACATTATCAATTAACCTAGTTCATAATCACTGCAAGTAGCAGAGTTGTTACAACATAATGATAATTAAACCTCTTTCACCAAGAAGAAAAGAGATTAGGCTTTGTTTCAAGATGAGAGCTAGACACAATGCCGTTATCACTGCTATGATGCTATATGAGAAGTAGGTTGAGATTTAAACAGATTGGATTTGGATACAAGAGGTGCATTTTTAAATTAGCGCTTCCTACGCCCTCTCACAATTTATCTATATAAAACACACACACACACACACACACACACACACACACATTTAAACTGCGCAGCAATGGCTGTATGGTTAAGAAGTTCACTGTGCAACTATGTCGCTCCAAGTTTGATTCCATTGCAACATACCGTGTGTATGTGTCTACGACGATAGGATGGTGTCGCAAACAAATCCAAAGACCCAGTTTTTTTAGGATGTGATAGAGCAATAACAATAATTAATGAAATTTTAAAAAGCATCCTTATTTAATTGTCAGAAAATGAATTTCTTGTTTTAGGATATTGCAGGTTGAGACAATTGGCATTTCTCAATAGCAAACATTTTCTATATATTCTGACAGAAAATAAAGGTTATATGCCTTTAAAAAAAAAAGGGGGCAGGGGTTATCCTGTCAAAAGAGTAAATCACTGAAGTAATTGTCAAATTTAGTATAAGGTAGAAATGTGTGGGATGAAGATTTACTAAGCAACCTGAAATTGATATGGCTGGAATGGGAGGGGAACACAGACACAACACCAATGCTTAAAGAGAATTAGAAACTTTAGAAACTCTGGGATACCTGAACATACAAATCTTGATAATTAATTGCAGTTGTTCAAACCAATGGAGAAGCACAGTAAAACGGAGAAACTGAGACAGGAAGATGTCAAAAGTTAGATTAGTTGTTCTCAACTGGGGTCCATATCAGATTTTGTTGTTAAAATTTATATGCAATAAATTTATTATACTTCTACAATATACAAAATATTTTAATTTATTTATACAATTTCTAATGATATTTGATTATATGATTATAATAGGGTTTTTAATCATCAAATGGCTACGAGGGTCCATCTGAGTAAAATTGGAATCAAAAGAGTCCATAAGAAAAAATGACTGAGAAACAGTGGGCTAGATGGTGCTTAGACCAGTCCAGGTTAATCATTTAAAATATGATAAGGGCACCAAATAAGGGGGTCACCAAAGTGTTTTTTAAGTTCCAGATTTCTAATGCAGTAATTTTAAAAAATGAATTAAAAGTGTTGAAGATTTGTATGGATTCACTATCCTAAATATAAGTAGATAATTTGTTTATATAACTTACTGTTATTTTGTATTAAATTATTAAACATGTTATATTTGATAATATAACTGTAAGGCCTAGCTTGAAAGATGGCCTGGAATTTTTAATGTATTACTTCACATTCAACAATTAATACATTGTCAGACAATGGAAAAGTTAGAGAGAGAGCAGCAGCAGACTGGGTTGTGCTTAAGGCATCAGCTGGCTCTCAATCCATTCTGTGTTCACAGTTCTTGAGAAAGCCAGAGAAAATTAATAGAAAACTGATGTAATGTTCACAGTTTACAAACTTCAAGTTTGTCTGCTATAACGAAGAAGAGAGATCTGACACCAGAGCTTTTGCTCTTCCTCATACCAAACTAATTTCTCTCTTTGTAAACTGTTTCCATTTATTTATTAGCTGATGTAAATCAGCAATAGTTTCTCAGAATCTGCTGTTTCACTTCAATGTAATATAAGACTGTAAGCCTATTTTATAAAACACGGTGATAAGTTATGTAATGTCAGATACAGAATTGATACAAAAGTGATTAAAACTGATATCAGACATTTTAATGACCAATTTAAGATGATTTAAGATGCAACATTGAGCAAAAAGCTCACTAACAGAACATGATCCATGTATACATTGCATGTCAGGTGACTACAGGAATAATTCCATTACAGAGCATCAAGAGTTGCTCTTTTATTCTGTCTCAAATTGATATTTATAATGTCAAATCTTAACAATCCATTTGTGATGAAATTTCTTTAAAAGCCAATTTGAATATTTTTATCTTCTCTTATATTATAATTGCATGCTTTATAAGAATATTAAAAAAAAAAAAAATTGACTGATGGTTAAGATTTGAACTCAAAATATGGCTACAATATTAGCAGGAAATTTGCAGGTCTTGATGTTTCATGAAGCCAAAGAATGTTTTATTTGAATGGAAATTATTTACCTGTTATAACATATACATGCTAAAAATCTCTAGCTTGAAACATAAGAAAAAAACTACAGCCTTGTCTTCAGTAACTTGCCTAGTTGAGAAAAAAACCCCTATAAAATGCAAATTTCTGTTGTTAAAATTTAAGGCTTTACCAAATACAGACAAAAAACAATCTCTAAGGGGGTAGGTGCACAGGAAATGGGGGAATGAAGAGTAAGGCTTTGACTTCTATAATACACTCTTTGTACATAATATATAAAATCTTTTTCTTTTTTTTTTTTGTAAATAATTATGAGAAATGATTACTTCATAACACTGGTAACTTGATTTTTAATCTTCAAGTAGATTACGAGTGCAATTTGCATGTCTTTTTACTCAATATGTTTATTATAATCATCATTTTTATGTCCATTTCCCATGATAGCATGGAATGGACAGATTGTTATATTCCAAGTCAGTTCTTATTCAGAGATCCTGCCCACCTAGATGGATCAAGGGATTATGTTTTACTTGTACATCACATAAATGGTTATGGGTTCTATGGATGAATCTTCTTAACACCACTGTACTAGGTGCATTTTATCATGACACCCACAACCAAAGAGGGTATATGCCCCCATCCAGATCATAGGGTCACTTGAACCTAACTAGTCCCTACTCATCTGCCATCCACTTTACAGAGTGCACTGGATAGATTTTATCGTGAGACCTACACTATGGCCTTGTACCGCCCAAAGTGTCTAACTGCATTTCTGTGCATTCAAGGCAAAATGCCCAACAGAGCAAACAGGAGAAAAAGAGAGTGAAGGAGAGAAGAACCAGGTTGAGCTGGTGAAGAGAACGGGGTTGTTAATGGAAAAGTGGTAGAAAGGAGTATGAGAGGAGGTAGTAATGGCAAGGAGAAATGGAAGAGACACAGTGGCGAAAGGTACATGTTTGTTAGCAGAGAGGAGAGATCAAATAATGATAGTAGTTGAGAATGACAGGATAATAATAAATGGTTGGAGGAGGAGGAGGAGGGGGAGTAAAGTGATGGCTGGAGGCACAGCAAGGATGACGGAAGGGTGTGTTGGTTACTAACAAAGTGTACATGTATTTCTGTACTTGTGTTTATAAATGTTCATGTATGAATATGTGTGTCTATCTATGCACCTGAATTTACACACATGTACACACAAAAGGAGTAGAGTGAATGATGTGATTGTGTCATATTGAATGTACAAGATATACTGGACCAGACATGTGGTGAGACTCTCAGATAACTAGTGGACCCATGCAGTTGTCAAATAATATCCAAAGAGATCAGAGGAGGTCACTCAGACAAGTTCCAAGATTATGAGAAGATGACACAGCCAAATGGAAGAGAAGGGCATGGTTAAGGGGAAAAACTGAAGTGCATTGTGACCAAAAATGTATACAAACAGCATATAAAAAAAGTTTACATATATACAAATACAAATATACATACACACACACACGTGTGTACATGTGTATTCACACATACACCTACGTAATGCATACAATATACATCATTTCACCAATAATGAGATACATGTTTATATATATAAACATGTATATACACACACTCAGATAAGACATACATATTGATGGTAACATTACAAATTTGGGACTTTTACCAATGGTCCAAATTTTGGTAATAAGCATGGAGAACAAAGCAACAAACTTACACAGGCATGGCTCTGTGGTAAGAAATTTGCTTCCCAACCACATGGTTCCAGGTTCAGTCCCACTACATGACACCTTGGGCAAGTGCCTTCTACTATAGCCTCAAGCTGACCGAAGCCATGCAAATGAATTTGGTAGACGGAAACTGAAAGAAGCCCATCATGTGTGTGTGTGTTTTTGTCCCCACCACTGCTTGACAATCGATATTGGTGTGTTTACTTCCCCATAACTTAGCAGTTCAGCAAAGAGACCAATAAAATAAGTACCAGGCTTCAGAAATAAACAAGTAAATAAATAAGTGCTGGAGTCAATTCATTCAACTAAAAAGATCCAAAGCAGTGCCCCAGCATGGCCACAATCAAAGGACTGAAACAAATAAAAGAGTAAAAGAGAACATGGTATAAGTGCATGATATTCTCCATAATATTTATTTTTACATCAAGCAAGGAAGTGAAAAATCAAAGTGACCAAATGACTTCACTATAAACCAGCCTTGCAGCCACTTACATTACAAAAGAGTTGTCATCAACAAGTTGCCTTCTAACACCTACACAGTTTTGGGTACATTCATAAGTGCAGGTGTGGCTGTGTGGTTGAGAAGACTGCTTCCCACCCTTTCAGTCTTAGGATCAATCTCAATGCATGGCATCTTGAGAAAGTACCTTCTGCTATAGCCCTAGGTTGACCAAAGCCTTGTGAAGGACCTGCTCAACGGAAACTGAAAGCCCAATGATGTGTGTATGTCTGTGTGCATATGCGTGCCCTTGTCTTGACATGACGTGATGATTGTAAATGAGTAGCACCATCATAAAAGTGGTGCCATTCATTTCCGGTCTTCTGTGAAAACTATGTCCGGCCATTGGAAATATGATGATGATGATGATGATGAGGATGCAACTGACATTGTAAGTCTTTCCCAACCAGGGTGCCACAAGAAGTCACAACAGGTTTTGCAAGAAATAGTGATAGGCTGAATATATGCTAATGCATTTTTTAAACCATTTTATGTTTCATTTTATACTTGTGCCAGGCGAAATGCTTACTAGCATTTCATCTGTCTTCACATTCTGAGTTCAAATTCTGCTAAGGTCAACTCTGCCTCTCATCCCTGTGGGGTCAATAAAATGAGTACCAGTTGAGTACTAGGATCAATGTAATCGACTTACCACTTCTCTTGAAATTGCTGGTTTTGTGCTAGAATTTGAAATCAATATTAAATAATGGGTAAGGGTATGTCAAAAGGAATATAATAAACATAGAGAGATCAGTACTCAGACCAGATCAAATACTTAAAATCCAACATGAAATGATGGGAGACATCCAAGTAAACAAGAGCTGACTAGAGGAAATGCACAATGCACACTGCTGCATCTGTTGATCACCACATCCCAGAAACAGCTGTAAAGAACTACCTTTACTTTTCTCTCTTCACTGTGATTTTCACTTATCCAATCATCAGATATCTACCCACCTATGAAGAACTACTATGGGCTTTCATTTTCCTGCTTTCTTGCTTAATTATATTTATACTTATATCTGTATTATTAATTTATAAATAATTTGATACCATTAATAACTGCTTGCCCATCTTTTATTTTATTTTACTAACCAATATTATGTATAGTAAATACTATTTTTGCTGAGTTCAATAAAAACTAGGAAGTGTGATGATATTGGTCTCAGCAGTTATACATTATAACTGTCATCTTGTTTATCTTTTATTTGTTTCAGTCATTAGACTGTGGCCATGCTGGGACAACACCTTGAAGAATTTTTAGTCGAATGAATCAACTCCAGTACTTAATATTTTTTTTTTTAAAGCCTGGTACTTTATTCTATTGGTCACTTTTGCCAAACCACTAAGTTACAGGGGCGTAAACACACCAACACTGATTCTTAAGGTGAAATCATTAACACAAATAAAAGGTTGGAAAAAAAAAACAAAAAAAAAACAGTAATAGAAACTACTGCCTATATGATAAATTTAAAGACAAACATTATTTAAACCGTTTTAGGATGGCTGAATTAGGCATAAAATTTACAGTGTGTTCTTCTAATTTGATATTCTGAAATTGGTTAGCTAGCTGGCTCTGACAGACAGCAAAGGCAGCCCATACAGTGGTGCTTTTGTCCTATCTAGATATTTATTCCTGGTGAATAAATAGGTTAGGGTGCTGAGATTCCAAGAGAGAAGAGTTTTAAAAGGAAATGATTCATCAGAAAGTTGTTGTCACTGACCTACTGATGCTGCTGGGATTTCATTTCTACTTACATCAAGCTTCTACACTGTTATTGTCCACCCACCCCTCTCTCACCTTCTCAACTCTTCCTTCTCTCTCATTTATAACTATCTCACCAATACTTAATTCTCTTATGAGCGCTTCTTTTTTCTTTTTCTTTTTTTTTTTTGTGCCAGCTTATCCATTTATTTCAATCTCTTCTACCATTATACTGTCCTACCACCAGCACCAGTATGTTTTGAGATAAGACTTTTCCCCTCTTATCAGAGAAGCTACCACCACTAATAGTGGCACAACATTAATATTAATAACAACTACATAGCAGTAACTTAAGCAGTACAATACATTATAATTCTAGGAAAGAGAAGGCTAAAGGAGAAAGAGACGGGATGAGAAATAGAGAAAAGAAAAAGAAGAAAGGCATATAACAGTCTGAAGTAGAAGAGACAGCACAGAGAAAAAGGGGGGAAAGAAAGCAGAATAGTATATAAGTTGGTGATAGTGTACATTCTACCGTTAAGAGGCTTTGATATGAAGCTAAGTTATGTAACATCTGTAGAAGGATATACAACCATTAATTTTCTTTGGTTATTAGCTATGTGAATTAATTTCCAGCGTTACTTTTTAAAGTCAGGAGGATAAAAAAAAAGGAAGTGAGAAACTAAAATAATTCTAGCACATTTTGTTTGACCTTTTACTTACAAAACACAGAGAAATGGCTAGTGTGCCATGGAAGAAATATAGAATGAATAGCAATAGAAAATGCCTACTTAATTATAAATACATATATTGTAGTCTCCAGGTATCTTCATGTTCTAGTAATTTTTTTTTATTATTTTTAAAAAATTATATTTATATTCATTGCTTTTGTAAAAGTTATTTTATAAAATTATCTTATGACATGAGAGGGACAGGCAGTTTGTCTTATGTTATTAGAGGACTGGGCCGTCCTGGCATCTCAGCTTCCATAGTCTGAAATTTGGCTGTTTCCTCACCAGATAAGGTCATACATTGTTCAAATGATTTAATGATAATAATTACCATTTTCACTTCTTCCTTTCTAATATGGAGTCAGGAGATATTAAATACATTATCTATAGAGAAAGGAAAGGAATGTCAAGCAACAGGTTTCCTCATCTCTCTATGAATGTATGTCACATGAAAGCTGAAGATTTTACAACCGAAATATGAAAATTCAACCAAGGCTGTCTACTTCCATATAACTTTAAAAGAAAAATAAATCTATTTTAAAAGTTAAGATTAGATTTGTTTTCTCACTATTAAAAGTCAGCAACTCCCTTAGATAGGCCTCATTCTACATCATATATATATATATATATATATGGGAGAATATATATATATATATATATATGATGTAGAATGAGGCCTATCTGGAAAATTATTATATATATATATATAAAATTCTTAAATTAGAACATTATTCTTTTACTCTCTTTTTTACTCTTTTACTTGTTTCAGTCATTTGACTCCGGCCATGCTGGAGCACCGCCTTTACAGTTGAGCAAATCGACCCCAGAGCTTATTCTTTGTAAGCCTAGTACTTATTCTATCGGTCTCTTTTTGCCGAACCGCTAAGCTATGGGGACGTAAACACACCAGCATCGGTTGTCAAGCGATGTTGGGGAGACAAACACATACACACAAACATATACATACACATACATACATATATATATATATATATATATATACACACATATATATATATATATATATATATATATATATATATATATATACGACGGGAAATAAATATATTCTTTTATTTGTTTCAATGATTTGACTGCAGCCATGCTGGAGCACGGCCTTTAATCGAACAAATAGACCCAAGGACTTATTCTGTGTAAGACTAGTACTTATGCTATCAGCCTCTCTTGCCGGGCCGCTAAGTTACGGGGATGTAAACATACTAACATCAGTTGTTGAGCGATGGTGGGGGGACAAACACAGACACACAAACGTAAATATATTCTTTCAGTTTCCATCTACCAAATCCACTTGCAATGCTTTGGTCAGCCGAAGGATATAGTAGAAGACACTTACCCTAAGTGTCACACAGTGGGACTGAACCAAGGACCATATGGTTAGTAAGCAAGCTACTTACCACACAGCCACTCCTGTGCCTATATATAACTTTTTAAATTGTTTCAGTCATTAGACTGTGGCTATGCTGGGGTACTACTTAGAAGAATTTTTAGTTGAATAAATCAATCCCAGTACTGTTTTTTGTTTGAAGCCTGATACTTATTCTATCAATTTCTTTTGCCGAACCACTAAGTTATGGGGTCATAAACACACCAACACCAGTTGCCAAGTGGTAGAAGACAAATGCAGACACAAGGACACACACATATATATATATGATGGGCTTCTTTCAGTTTGTCTACCAAATCCTCTCACAAGGCTTTAGTTGACCCAAGGCTAGAGTAGAAGATGCCCAAGGTGTCATGCAATGGGACTTGAACCCAGACTGGAACCATGTGATTAAGAAGCAACCTTCTTGCCATACAGCCACACCTGTGTCAATATAAATATGTGTAAGTGTGTGTATGTGTATACACATACATAAAACATACTATAATCAAATATTCTTTAAACATGTAGGCATTTTACACACATACACACACACATGCTTATATACATAGAGTGGACTATATATTCTGAGAACCTAAAACTGGCAGAGCACACAACAGAGAACATTTTTTTCCCTTCAGTTTTGAACACAAGGGTTTAATGTGCCTGATATAAAACAAAGTAAAAAAGAAATGAGGAAAGAATAAACACAGCTAGAAAATACTCCTATTCACTATGAAAACACAGACAAGGTTTTTAATCCTTGTCTTTGTTAAACTATTAAAAATGAAATCGTTCTTAAATATTATCATGACATCTCTGTTCTATGACTCAAAGCTGTTTTTGAAATATTTTCTGAGGACAATTTAAACTTTGTTTGAATGTTATGACCTATTGTTGAATGTAGCTTTTTATCTTCTTAATCTTTTAAGATAATATTAACTATTAATGTATGATAATTTGCATACAAAGTAAGCAACAGCATTAATTACAACATTATGTTTTCCTCCATAATTATTAATTACTATTAAGGAGAAACAAAATGGGTTTATAGGTCTATTAATTTCATCTTTTTAGGTTTTGTTTACATCGTATGAAAATGTAGAAGATTCAAGAAATAAGAAATAAATCATTTTAATGGTGAATCTCAGAAGTTGATATAGCTATAAATTATATTGTGTAGTACATTGGGTTAAGAAAAAAACCTTGATGGGAGAAAAAAAAAAAGGTTGACAGCTATCCTTTCTACATGTAGTCTTCAGTCATCTTCCCAAATCAGTTTCATACCCTTCAGACAGCCATCCACTTTTTATTTTTTTCCATCCAATATATTACATGCCATTATTGTGTGTGTGTGAAGGTATTGGCTTAGGGTATTTGGCTCCCAATCATAAGGTCTTGATTTCAATTCCTGACAGCACATTGTGTCCTTAAGCAAGGCACTTTTCTTTCATGTTGCTCCAGTCCACTCAGCTGACAAAAATGAGTTCCACTAGTAATTCAATGGGCCAGCTTTGTCACATTCTGTATTACACTGACCCTTACACAGAACTACATTAAGGAGTATGCACATTTGTGGGGGTGCTTAACCACTTGCATGTAAATTTCACAAGCAGGTTGTAACCGGCAGAGTTCCAGTTTATATATATATATATATATATATAAAACACACACACACATTTAAACACACATACATTTCCACAGAAGGTAGGCACAGGTAAGGCCATGTGGTAAGAAGTTTGCTTCCCAACCACATGGTTCCGGGTTCAGTCTCACTGCATGACACCTTGGGCAATGTCTTCTACTCTAGCCTCAGGCCAACCAAAGCCTTGTGAGTGGATTTGGTAGATGGAAACTGAAAAGAAGCCCATTGTAGATCTATATATATATTTATGTATGTCTTTGTGTTTGTGTCTGTCCTCCATCACCACTTGAAAACCAGAGTTAGTGAGTCTATTCCCCAGTAACTAAGCAGTTCAGCAAAGGAGACTAATAGAATAAATGCCAAGCTTAAAAAGATAAGCAGTGCAGTTGATTTATTTGACTAAAAATTCTTCAAGGCAGAGCCCCAGCATGGCCACAGTCTAATGACTGAAACAAGTAAAAGATAAAAGATCCTAAGACAGGTTAAAGAACACTCAACTACATTGATGGTATTGTCAGAGACGTAACATGAAACAGAGGACCTACCAAAGAACAGTGGTATTGTGAAATACATCACTTGAAGATTTCTTTATAAATTACATAAGTTAGGTTGGGTAGTCAAAAGTCATTCATAAATAAGAATTTATCTTAGCTTCTCTTTCATTAACTTTTCAGCATAGCTGGCCAAAATATTCTACCTGTTTTATGTTTGAGCTGGCCAGATATGGCCTCTCACACTAACCTTACAATATCATTAAGAAAATGAAGTTCCTTCATTAAAATGTCAAAGCTACATGATAATGCATGAATAATTCAAAACAATGTAAATAAATAAGCATTACTTTTCACAGAATAATGTAAATTGTTAAAGGGTTAATGTAAAATGATGATACCAACATTCATACAAACTGCCTGAAGTTTTTTTTTTTTTTTTTAGTGGATTGAAATTGTATGGTTTAAAACCATACAAAAGTAAAAATGGGTTTAAAATGTTACTTCTTTCATTAATGAAATCAAATAAGATGTCTGAATAATTAAGCCAATATTACATTCCTGAAAGGTAAAAATTGATTACTGATAAAAGCCTACAAATTTAGAAAATTAAAACCAATACAATTCCTTAATGTCATTGAAACTGAAGCAATTATAGATCAATCAAGTTCAGATTGAGTCAAAAGGAGACTTCTATGAGATCATGATCATTCAATCTGCTAGATACAGCAGCCAATATTCCTTCAAATTATATCCTACCATTTGAAACAAAGAAGAGAAGCAGACCCATGTCTTAAACACCTTTGATCATTTACTCAATAAGGGCTTACTTGGAGTTAAATAAGATTAGATGTCAATAAAGTTATTAATAATAAACAATGAAATGAGAAAAGCAAATATTGTCTGTTTCTTAAAAATCACCAAGCTGACTTTTAGCGTTCTTGGGTACAAGGCTATAAATTTGAAGGAGATGGATACATTCGATTGAATGACTGCTACTGATTCTACCAACCAGAGAAGGATAAAACAAAGTCAGCTCCATTAGGACTTGAATTGAGAGAGGTGAAACTAAATACTAAACTATTTAGTCTGGTTCTATATTGTTTATTCTTTTTACTAGTTTTAGTCATTTGGCAGTTCACATGCTGGGGCAGTGCCATATTTCTGCAGCTTCTCCACCTTTTGGAATACACTGATGTCTGATAAAACCAATAGAATTTTTAAAAATAAGGAAACTATGGGCAATGGGTCATGATATTTATGCCAATAATCTTATGATAATGATGCCTATGTATCAATAAGTATTCAAGTGTCCTAAAAAAAACCCCAAAAAAAACTCTCCTATCACCCTACATCAGTAAGTTAAAATTCGCACCCAGTGACCTCTTTGTAGAAGTAATGAACTTACTAGCCTGTTAGTTCAACCACCTACTCTGAAGATATGTAATAGACAGTGTAAGTTAGAAGATAGAAGTGGCAGGGAAAGAGAGAAACAGAAATATCTTTCAATTACAGACAATTTGTTGAATAAGCAGCTGACATGTGGTTGCTCCAATTGCTGAAAATAGCAGCCAAAACTCTCACAAATCACACCCTACCATCTTAAATAGTAGAATTATTCAAGCATTTCAAAATTGTTTAAAGTACACTTATTACAGGAAATGAGAGATTATGAATGCAGAAAGTATGTGTATCTTAAAAGTTAACTAGTGCTGTCATAATACATTAACAAGTGTCATTACTTTATTAAACCCTACAATCAATTTAGTGGAAGATATATAAATCAACATTACTGAACCAAGGAAGCTTTTATGTAGTCACTCAGTTTGATAGAAATAGAAGCTAATATCCCAATCAAATCACAGCACACTACCTTAACCCTTTTGCTACCAATCCACCTGAGACTGCCACTTGATCATGACCTGTTTTAAAGTGATCTAAAAACATTCCATCAAAATTTCATGTTAATTTATGTTGCTTAATTATGACAGAATTATTTACTAAATTTTGGCAATGCATTTCAATAGAAATATATTTACAAAAGGGTTAAAGAACAGAGACTTTGATTTCAGATAAAACAACAAATCAACATCATTAGAAATTAAATCCATCAGCAACAGCTTTGGATTATTCAAGATTTACATATACCCACCCACTATAATGATTTTTTAAGAAAACAATGAATAACTTAGAGGAAAAGAAACACTCTCCTTCTATATTTTGTTCTTTAGTTTAAGCAATTCATTTATCTATATATTTCTTACTTTCATTATGATGATTAATAACTTAAAGTTTATCTAGATTTTAGTTAGTAATAATTGGTTGATGTTCAGATGAATTGGGCAAGGATACAAAATACAATGGGCACGAATCTATTGACATAACTAGAACCCACATATCTATTGTTTTTGCTGGGTGACCTTGTCACCAAATTAGACAACAGACCATCTGAAGAAGAACAACAAAGCTCTGAGTGAAGATGGCCAAGGTAAAAATGAGACAGAGATTTGCATCAACTATATTGTATGGTACATTCTGTAGCTTTCAAAGCTGGTCTTGGTTTAGGTCAGAAATCTGTGTGACCACAAAAATTTGCACCTACCAAACAATCCTTTGCACCAACCTGCTGTATGGCTGCAAGGTATGGCCAATGAAAGCAAATAGACTTATACAAGCTGAAAGTATTTGACCAAGTTTGTCTTCACCAAATCCCCAATGTTTGTGTTTTGGATTTTGTGTCAAACTCTGAAGATTCCCTTCAACAACATTTCCTCAAAAAGCACCTCTGTTGGGTTCTACATGCAGTTCATCATCCACAGGGTAACTCATTAGTAATATATTTACACCAGAGTGTATAGCACCCTTATCAGACGCAGTCACGATGAGTATATTGGGCTTTGTATATTTGTACCCCAGTGTCACTCTGATGGCACACACTGCTCTCTCACACAAGAAGAAGAAGAAGAAGTAGTAGTAGTAGTAGAAGGCAGCAGCAGCAGCTTGTATTCTAAAGAAAGTCTGGTCTCGTTGAGACACAGGAGAAAGCCTTACTTGAAACTAGAATGACATAAACAATGAGGTGAACAGTTGAAAACATGGATTAATATGATTCTGCTGCATCTTAAGTTCATATCAGGTCCTCACATGTATGGTGTCTGCCACTGGAATCATGATCATGATCACTAGGCATAGCTGAATTCTGTTTGTGATACTGTGAATTCACTAGTTGCAGCTGGCACAACTCATCCTGAGTGAATGCTGACACAAGTAGAATGTGTTAGTTTGTTCATAAATAGAGGAGATGAAATTTGAGTTTGTTTCCTTGGGACATGTAATCTGTATTCAGTGTTGTTGAAATGGACCAATTTATCAAGACCCTTTTCAGGATAGCTGGGAGATCCCCATTCACAGAATGGTTGTGTATAGATAAATATGGATGCAGAAATTAAACTAGGTAGTGAGACAATAGAGACTAAAGATTTACTTGAATGTAACATTATAAACAGGCATCTTTACAACAACATATAGAGATATCTGCTTATTCAGGATTGAGATGTGGTACGGTTTTAAACTTTCATCCATTCAAGAATAATAACTGCCAATGGTATGAAGTGGAAAAGCCATCTAAGTTGACCAATGAAATCCCTTAAAAGAAACAGCATAAAATCTATGTAACAGACTATGGAGAATATGAATTAACTCTATATTTATTTTAAGATGATATTGGTGTTATTACCCACATAAAGAAAACACTTTAACAACTGGAGGATCACAATTTTGACCTAGTTAGGCATCATAAGCCTTGAGGTGTTTACAACCATGCATGTTCTTTCAGTCAGAATATTTATATCAATTAATATCCAAAATAAATCATACGGGGGTGTAGATTTAGAAATTGGTGTCCAAAGAAAATTATGTGTAATTTTCATACACACTTGATATGACATATGAATTAATTATAAACACGTGTGGGTCTAATTGTACTGAAACTGATGAGAAGCAACTAGGTCAAAATCACAATCTTTTAGTTATTATACCCACATGTTTTACAAACATAAGCATCTGTCTCAACCACTTCTAACCATGCTAAGACTGCACATATTTGACCAAACCAAGATGAATTCCTATAGGACTATGGTTGTGTGACAATATCTTTATATTCTGACATATCTTGAGGAAGAGATAGTCATTCAAACAGACCACTGACATTGCATTTGTGGAAATGTTTGACTCAGTCATTATGGAGTATCACAGAAAAAAAAAAATGACATGTCACCAAATCTGATCCAGCTAATAGAACTATAGGTATTTTAGCAAAGTAATTACAACTACAAGAGAGACAGAAGAGAAATTTGTTCATGGTAAAATTGTGGTGTTTGGGGTTTGATTTGTCCACTGAAAGTTTGGCTCAACCAGTACAAGCTAGTAACATTTAAGTATATGGATGTATGCATATGTAGCTAGCATGTTAACATGGGAAGGTGGAGACATGTCTATATGAGAGACAAAGAAGTGAGTGAAGAAAAGCTTGTCTTGCTGACAAAATAATTAATCTTCTAGCTATCACTTGTTTCAATCATTAGGCTGAAGCACTACCTTGTGTTGTGTTCTTGAGCAAAGCACTTCATTTCACATTGTTCTATGATCATTTCAACATCTGACATGTGGCACCCATTGCACCTGTACGGGTAATGTCGATTTGATGGGGGGGAATGAGCTTATGTCTACACAAACATTCGATCACTATAAACAAATCATCTGTGTGGTTGTTCGGTAAGAAATTGTCGAACTTTCATATGTCGTCTAATGACGGGAGAGTCCATTATATATATACATACAGCAGACTTCTACAGTTTTTGAGTTTCTGTTACCAAATTTACCCACAAAAAAATTTGTTGACCTGCGGCTATAGTAGAAGATGCTTGCCTAAGGTATCATGCAGTTGGATGGAACTCAAAGTCATGTGGCTTCAAAGTGAGTTTAACCACAAAATCAAGTTAATTACAAAAGAAACACATGAGATTCACTCTGTTGACAA
The DNA here is from genome assembly GCF_046866305.1 of Octopus bimaculoides. Taxonomy (NCBI): domain Eukaryota; kingdom Metazoa; phylum Mollusca; class Cephalopoda; order Octopoda; family Octopodidae; genus Octopus; species Octopus bimaculoides. The sequence goes on along the minus strand of NC_142932.1, from coordinate 112,352,555 downwards.
ATGGTGTGAGTGTAAGAGGGAGAGAAAGAGAGGGGGCGTGGGGGGATCTGTACAGTTTGTTGAACAGTGTATCAGGGTACTATGGAGCAGCTGTGGATAATGAACTGTAATAATAGCTAAACAATCCCTGAATGTAATCAAATCATAACATCTACACAAAAAATAATTATAGGAAATATCTGAGGCTAACATTATGTAATCAACCTAAATTAATTGCCACATTTGTTTCTAGCCATCAGGGAATGAGTTTTTTTGGGTGGAACCAACAAAAAAGATGAACAAATTAAAATGAATAAAACATCCCAACATCCATCTTTTATCTTTTACTTGTTTCAGTCATTGGACTGCAGCCAAGCTGGAGCACTGCCTTAAAGGGTCAAGTCAAACAAAATACTCCTAGTAATTATTTTTCAACTCTGATACTTATTCTATAGTCCTCTTATATATATTACTTCCCAACCACATGGTTCTGGCTCCAGTCCCGTTGCTTGGCAACTTGGGGAAATGCCTTCTACCATAACCTCCGGCTGACCAAATTCTTGCGAGTAGATTCAGTAGACAGAAACTAAAAGAAGCCCGTCATGTGTGTATATGTGTGCGTGCATGTGACAGGCTTCCAGACAGTTTCCATCAACCAAATTCACAAGGCACTGGTCAGACCAGGGTTATAGTAAAATACACTTGCCCAAGGTACTGCACACTGGAATTGAACCTGAAACAATGTGGTTGCAAAGTGAGCTTCTTAACCACAGAGCCATGCCTGAGCCTATAATAATGATTTTTATTCAATCTTTTTATTAGATAGACCACGTCATAAAATTTTTTTTCTAGAAATAATAAATTTTCTGTAAGAACTTGAAAATAAATTTCAAATTGTACTTTTATTATACACTTTTCTTTCCTGTGTGTGTACGTGTATATATGTTTCTTTTAACCATGTATTATTCCACTGTATAGTGTTGAAGAACCACTAGAGAGAACTAAACTAAACAGCAGGTAACATTAACAGTGAGAAAAAGTATAACTGGCTGCTGCTTAAATGGTCGACAACAAGAGTGTTATCCGAGATATTAGTGAAATGAAAGAAAAGAGAAATTTTACAAAAACCCATTCTGCTACAAGTGTATGATAAAAGAGACTGAGGACTAAAGTAACATTAAACATACACATTAATGCTTAAATTATCTTCAATTCATCCTCTTTATTAACAGAATCTACAGAATCCATTTCGCTATGAGTTGTAAACTTTTTACAAGACAATATCTCTAAAATATATTTACTTCCAAATCTTATGCCCTACATTGAAATAAACTATTTAACAGACATATATTATAACAGATATACAGAATGATCTCCCACCAAACATTATGCCAAACTACAGCAGCAGAGAGCCACTGAAAATAGCAACACTATAAATACATACAATGTATGTGTGATGAAACAGAAGCAGAGGTTCGCAGAGGTGGGGCAGCAAATATAAAAACATAAGCTATATCTATAGATGTGTATTTAAACAAATTTTTTAATGAATCAATTATTTACTTTTAAAATGTCTGGGGTTTGTTTTTATGTATGTATAAATTGTTAAAGTTCTAAGCTATTCTTTATTTACACATATACAACTTTGATATCTGCAGATAAAAAACTGAAGACAGAAAACTGATACTATTGAAATAGTTTTAAAAGATCATTTTTTTTTTTTGTATAAAGTAATCTAAAAGATTTTAATGTAATTAATTACAACAAAAATAATTGTTTTATATATTTTTTCTTTCTTTGGTAAAATTATGTAAAAGTGAGCATACAAATTGTTAGTATATTTACAAAGTAGCCCAAGACTACTACAGTAGATTTAACATACATTTTGCTAAACAAGAGGCTCAAAACTAAACGGTTACAATGCACAGAAAAGTTAAATAAGGGATGGGGAGAACATGAAATACCATGAAATATCATAATACAACTGTTTGACTTCATCATAAATGGAAAAAGTCAAACTGTTGTGAAGGAAAATTGAAATAAATAAATAAACTTAACTCTCAATTTCACTAGTGGAAAAGAAAAAGAAATTATTTAAGGATGTTGCATTTGAAATGTTGATATGAAATTTTGAACAGAAAATGTCCTAACACACAGAAAACACAAGCTGAATAATCTTTATTGTATTTCTTCATTTTACAAATATGATAAAAACATTGAGTGGTTTAAAAATGAAGGAGAATGGTGAAATAATGTAATTTATGAGACAAAGTGGTTTAAATGCTATAAAAATTTGTTTTATGTTATGTTATTTGACAGGAAAGTTTATTTTTAATACCAGGGTAGTTTTGCCAATTCTTGAGCTGAAAAGTTATAATGCTTGACCAGAACACAAGAACTAGCTGAGAAGTAATAACTTGGTTCACAAATTAACTCTTCAAACTACTTTTACTTTTAACATATACAATTTCATGTCCTGATCAAACTAGATTATCATACTACATTAGGTCATCTAATCATTGACAATAAAACTTTCAATAGTTATCTGCTTTTTATATTTTAACATGAGATTTATTTTAGGGGGTTAAATTACAAAAAGACTGAGAGCCCATAATAAATAAGCAGTTTAGCCTAATATCATGACAATTCATGCTAACAAGGAAATCTAATCATAATTTTATTCACTCATTTTAAGTTGAATACTTAAATTTACAGGAACATCATGTAAATTTACATGATGGCATGTAAATTTACATGATGGCATGTAAATTTACATGCCATCATATAAAACTGGATGTAAAATAAGGATAAAATAAAATATGTTGTTAGATGCATAAAAAAAAAAGAAGAGGCAATTAAAGATTCTTACAAACTCTTTAACTGAGAAATTTATTGTAAAGAAATGCTTTCATTCAAATAGACTGATTGCAAAGATAGGGATTTAAGAAAGCACTTTTAACATAAAGCCTAGTTCTTGGCATGGGTATAGGACGGAAGTTTACCAAGATTTATATACTACACTTTGTTTATATTAAGTAAAACAGTCTTGATTTCATGGCTACTTTCTGTGTGGAGTAGATCTGGTTGTTCATGTAACATGTTCTACAATGGTTGTCTCTGTCATTAAAGAAATGTTGAAAATATAAGCAGTAAAAATAGGGAAAGGATGAAATTTTATTATATTTTCTAGGGTGACAATCACTACTGAAATGTTGGGAATGAAAGCAATACAGCAACAGAAGAGATAGAGGATAATGGAGAAACATTTTATTTCCTATGGTGAAAGATACCATATAAAGAGATCGTACAAAATATGGTTACGCCTTAACTTGGAGACTAGAAATAAAATTTAGACCTGTGGATTTTACAGTGTTCAGGAAGCAAATAATGTGTTTTTGACTTGGTTATGAGATAGAAATTAGACGAGACATAGGCTGATGGCAATTAGTAGATGTCAAAAAGCAGGGTAGAAAGTATAGATATTGGTCTAGGTTTGCTAAGTAAACTTCATCAGATAGGGGAATAAAAGGGAAATAGATGGAAATGGTAGAGCAGAATGCTTGACTTTATTTTAAAAGAGAGAACTGCACTTTCTTGACAATGGTAGCACCTAGTAAGTGACACAGTATCGGCACAAGGATATATTAAGATCATATCCAAGGAACAACAAAATCAAACAAACACTACCAAAGCAACACACCACAGATTGATTTAGTTCTCTTCATTTTAATCTCATTCAATTATTCTAAATACTCTTATCTCAACATGAGGAACTTCAGCATCCAACTTTCTACAACCTAACTGTCTTCTATTTTAATGAGATAATAGGCACAGGCATGGCTGTGTGGTAAAGAAATATTTTCCAACCACATGGTTTTGGGTTCAATCTCACTGTGTGGCACCTTGAGCAAGTGTCTTCTGCTAGAGCCCTTGGCCAACCATAGTCTTGTGAGTGGATTTGGCAGAGAGAAAATGGAAAAAAGCTCATTGTGAGAATGTGTGCATGTTTATATGTCTGTGTATGGTTGTGTCTCCCTGTCATGACATCATGTGATAGTTGTAAATGAGTGTCATTGTCATACAAGCAATGTCATTCATTTTCAATATTCTCTGAAAAACATGTCTGGTCATGGGGAAATATTACTTTGCTTGCAAACAGGTGAAAGCTGATGAGAGGAAGGACATCCAACTGTGGAAAATTTGTGTCAGTAAATTCCACTCAACCCATGCAAGCATGGAAAAGTGGACATTAAAACAATGAGAGGCAATGTGTAGTAGATACTATAAGTTCTCAGACTGAAGCATAGCATAATCAACTGAAAAGTAGTTGGTCAGCTAACTTTTGTGTTGTAGATCTGCTCATGTAAACTAACATTACTCAGCACTAAAATTTAGTTTTGGAAGAAGGCAGAGTTAAAATTTGCTGACAAATTCTCCTGAACTGTAGGTCAGACAGCAAAAGAGGATGTGTCTGTTTAATTATCTACCCAATTATTTATATCCTTACGTTGCTAATAAGTGGCTTCAGTGTTTAGACACTAATGCTAATAATGACTATCATTTACAATAGACTATCTCTCTTTAAGTGACCATAAATACAGGTTTCAAGAAGCTAGAACTATTTATTTAACTCACAAATAATCTTTCACTTTAGAAACCTTACCTGGGATTATTTCAGAACTAGGTATGGCTGTGTGGTTAAGAATGTTGCTTTGCAACCATGTGGTTGCACCTTGAGCAAATGCCTTCTACTATAGCCCCACACCAATCAATGCTTTTGGTAAATGGAAACTGTGTGGAAGCTCATTGCATGTATGTATGTATATATATATATATATATATATATATATATATATATATATATATATATATATATACTAACCTTGAAGCTGCCCTTCAGGTGGCATTCTGGTTAGTTCTTGCAGAGGGTACCTTCGAGGCCTTTGGCCCCACTATTGTGGCACTTTGCAGCCCTCTACCCTTGTGTAATGTAATGTCCAAACTTATTTCTGCAAATGTGCTAAGCAATGATGCTGATCATAGGTTAATCAATAAGCATAGGAGCAAGGTAAATGCAGTAAAAAATGGGGAGGGGGTGCAGTGGGGCTCCATTTAAATGGCCCTTCAGAAACTGAACTTTCTTTACAATTCCCTGTGAGTTTGTGGTATGAAATTCATTGTCATTGATCCTATTTGATTGCCAATGCCATGTATTTAGTTTAAAATGCTGTAAAAATAGGGGGTTCAGTGGGGTCCCAATTAGGTGGCCCTTAAAAAAAATAGACCCCCTTAGAACATTCCCTGGGATTAGAGGAGCTGCTAGTTTGAGTTTCGCCTTCCTTGCACCAAGTCTAGGAGGAATTAACGAACATAAAACGTAACGGACAGAGAAATATCATTCAAATTTATAATAGGAGATAGACAGACGGACACACACACAAAAGCATTGATGTATGTATTTATGTGTATATATGTGTCTTTGAATTTGCCCCTCCCACCACTTAACCAATACTGGTTTATATGTTCCCATAGCTTAGCAGTTTGAAAAAAAGAGGTTGATAAAATAAGTACAAGTGTCCATTTGTTCAACTTCAAGGTGGTTCCCCAGCTTGGCCTTAGCCCAGTGACTGAAACAAAAGACAACTAATCTTCTAAATCTGAAGCTTCCTCACTGTATGTGTCATCTGCCATCAACTTAAGTGATTCCACTTCTTGGTGGCTCACTTTCACTTTCCTTCTCTTTTAACAATGACCTCATCTCAGTCCCTATTCACTCCAATGCAGATGACACATGGCTTTATCATTCCTCTTTGTCCTTTCGTTACTGTATTTATTTTGAGATGCTCTGTATTTCTTTCAATTACTTTAAATATAACAAAGAATTTAGTAACATAACTTAGTTATCATTCAGCTAGTGTTAGGAACATAAATTGTGACTAAGGTTTGGTGGAAAATCTTAATTCAAAGCTTATGAAAACAAGACATTTGTACTCAGAGCCAGAGCCGTTGAAACCGGGGCTGGTTACAAAAGGGTTAAACTTAACATTTTGTCTAATGCTAAAATACACCTGCCCTCAACAGACACCCACATCTTCCATCAGTGAAGGATTCACTTCTACCATCTAATATAGATGGATCCAGTACCCTATTTCTTATAAGTTAAGTGAATGCACAGAGGCTCCTAGGTAGGAGTCTGATTAGGGCAGACCAAGGATTACACAAAAACAACATTCATTTAAACACTATTGTATTGATGAATTATATCTTAACCTCTTCCACTACTGCTGCAATATATTCAGTAACTTATTCTACTTTTTGTCACCAATACTTGCTATTTCACTTATACATCATCACCACCACTAACAATAACACCATCATCACCCTTTAAAGTCCACTTTTCCATACTTGTACAGATCAGATTGAAATTTTTGTTGAGGCAGATTTTCTACAGCTGGATTGTCTGCTTCCTGTCACCAACACTTATTTCGAAGTAAGGTAATATTTTCAAATACGTAGACATGTTTTCACAGAAAACTGAATTGATGAACACAACTTGTATGACAGTAATGTTCATTTACAACCACCACATAATGTCAAGACAAGAGAACACACACATGCATACATGCACACACGCACACAACAGGCTTCTTTCAGTTTTCATCTCTACCAAATCCACTCACAACTAAACACCATGCAGGTCTCATTTTGAAAACTGCCACCCTGTGGAACCCCATCTCACCAATCCATGTGTTTCTACACTATTCCAGCCACCAAATTTCAAAATTTGTGACAACTACCACTTCCATCTCTCTGTGGAAATGCTCCACCCCTCTAACATAACAACCGAAAGAAAAAGAAAAGCATTATTACTGTGGGGTTTCGTTAAAATGATATATTGAAAAAACTTTCTTTTCAATAATTTGGATTCTGGTCAGGATTTTTTCCTCTATAAATATAAATGATATAATTGAAAGAGATAAGCATGTTTGTTTTTTAATGATATAATGAAAATAAAAATATTTTAAAACGTTCAACAGTAGTTAAATATTCAAAATATGTTGAAACTGAATTGAGTTTTATAAGATGTGAAACACATGCCTAGGAAAATGCTGTGTATGTGTTTATACAATATAAATTAGTTAAAATGTTGCAATAGAATTCCTTGCAAAAATGGTGACAGTGTTTTTATTAAAGAGTGCTAAGTATACAGACAAGAGTATTTGGGACAGTAGTTTACAGAAAAAAAGAACTCAAGAATATTTAGAAAAGAGATGAAGTGAACAGAAAAGAGAAAAAAAAGTAGCAACATATGGTTCTGGAGTCAGAAAGAGAAAAAGAGACTGTGTGTGTGTGTGTGTGTGTGTGCACGTGCTTGCGAGTGTGCGTGCATGTGCGAGTGTATGTGCATGTGTGTATGTGAAAGAAACAGACACACAGAAAATATAGCAAAATAAATAGAATGAAAATTCTAGTATATTTCAAAGTCTTTCGTTTGTTTTAAAAAAAACTATTTTCCAATTTACAAAGAACTAAATTTCTGCACGGTTACTTTTGTATAAATTTGATTTTAGAAACAAATGTTTTAATCTTAAATGTCCAGAAAAGCAACAAGGATTTATTTATATTTTAGAAATCTTCTGATTATTCGAGAAAAACCACTTAAGGAAAGTTGAGCATTAATTGTTTGTTTGTTTTTGGCTTTTTTTCTTTCACAGCATACAAAGCAGAAATGAATGGGTTCTCTCCCACTCACTTCCCATTTCTTACTCTTATTTCTACCTCCCCCTCTTCCTCTTCTCTCTCTTCCTCTTATATCACACATCCTCTTTTCTTTCTCTCCACAGTTAACACAATAATACTGATTTCTAGCTGTGACAAGCCCACAGATTTCTAAGGAAAGATTATAGTTGATACAGAAACCACTCTATTATATGTGCTGTTAACTTTATTTTATCACTTGACCTGAAGGGGTGAAAGTGGAGGTGCATGGTTTAGTGGGTAAGGTGTTGGACTCATGATAGTAAAATAACATTGTGGTTTCAATTCGTGGACTGGGCAATGTACAGTAATCCCTCGCCATATTGTGGTTCATCTATTGCAGTTCACCTATCGCGGTTTACTATTTAAGGTTACATCGACTCCTTTATGGTGTTGTTTTGCATTTATAATAAAATAAATACATACAAATTATAAAAATAATAAAAAATATATACAGTACTGTTTCTACTTCATGGATTTTCACCTATCACTGGGAGTTTTGGAACATAACAACCACGATAGTCGAGGGACTACTGTACTGCATTCTTGAGCAAAACACTTAATTTCCCATTGCTCCAGTACCCTCCGCTGGTAAAAATGAGTATTCCTGTGATGGACCGGTGTCCTGACCAGGTGGTGAATATACTTACCACAGAAACCGGGAAACCAGCTCTATGGGTCTATATAACTCAAGATGGAACTTTATCCTGAAGGAGTGAAAGGCAAAGTCAGATTCAGTGGGATGTGAACTCAGAAAGTAAAGTGACACAACTACATACTGCAAGGCATTTCGTCTAATATACTGAGTTCAATTCCCAGCAACATATTGTGTCCTTGAGCAAGACACTTTATTTCATGTTTCTCCAGTCCACTCAGCTGGCAAAAGTATTTCAAAGGGCCAGCTTTGTCACATTCCGTGTCATGCTGAATCTCCTTGGAACACGTGTCTGTAGAGTGCTCAGCCACTTACACATTAATTTCACGAGCAGGCTGTTCCGTTGATCGGATTAACTGAAACCCCTGTTGTCGTAACTGACAGAGTGCCAGTATTGCCCTGAACTCCCATAGCCTTAATTTCACATGAGATGAGTAAATAAATGTTCCTCTAAACACTTTGGGGTAAAAAAGTGGAGACCACCTTTTGTCTCAAATGACCATGGGTTTGCACCCAAAAAGTCTGCCGCTGAGATACAAGTCCAGGTAAGGTTGTTTGTAGAAAACCAGCGATCGCCCGTGCATACCAACCTCCCCTCTCCACACTATTGATGTTGTCCAAGGTAAAGGCAAAGGCTAACACAGCTTGGCACCAGTGATGTCACAACCCGTTTCTATAGCTGAGTGAACTGGAGCAATGTGAAGTAAAGTGTCTTGCTCAAGAACACAACACAGCCCAGTCTGGGAAACAAACTCATGACTCACTTAACCCATTCCTTACCAAATATAAACTAAGGGCCATATGTGTATTAAATCTTAGAACAACTTAATACACTTCTACTTGTTTCAGTTATTGGACTGAAGGGTTTAGAGCAGTGGTTCTCAACAAGGGTTCATATGACATTTTGTAGTTAAAATTTATGTGTAATAAATTGCTTATGCTTCTACAATACTCAAAATATTCTAACTATTTTTTTTTTTATACAATTCCTAAAATTTAATTCTAGAAATATAATAGGATTTTCTTAAACATCAAATGGCTATGAGGGTCCAACTGAGTAAGTTAGGAATCAAGATGTCCATAGACAAAACAGCAGAGAATTGTTGATTTAGAATAGTGGTTCTCAACCAGGGTCCATATAAGATTTTGAGGGGTCCACGCAACAAAATAGTAAATTGTGGACCCACAATAGTGTTTTGAGGGCCCCTGAAAAAATTTTGCTTTAGATATATGTATTGGTATGTATTGCAAGAAACAGCTAACATTTTACATAGTTTAACCTACACAAGTTAATGTGTGAAAAACAAAATAGGAATTTTGGAAGAAATATCTATAAAACTAGTTTTCAAACATTGAATGGTTATGGGGGTCCACCAGAATAAAATAGTAATCAAAGGGGTCCATAGATAAAAAATACTTGAGAATCCCTGGTTTAGAAGATCAAATTGACCCCAGCATTTATCTCAAGTCTGGCATTTATTCTATTGGTCTCTTTTTGCCAGCCAAACTATTAAGATACAAAAACACAAATAAACCACCACCACACGGGCTTCTGTACAGTTTTCATCTACCAAAATCACTTACAAGGCATCAGTCAAACACTTGCTCAAGATACCATGCATGCAGTGGGACTGAACTTGAAACCATTTAGTTGCCAAGTGAACTTCTTAACCGCACTGCTTGGTAAGAAAATCTTTATTAAATGCATTGTTTAATTGTTGTTTAACTTATTTCTGGTCCACAGCTTTGCAAAAAGGGAAGCTGACTGACACAACAAACAACAACAAATAAGAAATTAAATGTCAATAAATATTTTATGCTTTTTATTTTCATTATAACTATGATCCAAAAATAGCTGAGTTGATAGGGTAGGAAACAACCAGTGAAAGAAATAGTAGATCATTTCCTGTTATCAGTATTTCACAAGGTTGTTTGTTCATGGCCAATATACTTAATTAGCTCTCAAAAGCCCAGTCCACCTAGCTTCAAGTTGGTACCATATATGGTGTTGTAAGTTCACCGCTGTAAAAGCGTGACAGTATTTCATTGGCTTCAGTCACTAGAATTCAGTTCCTTCTGTGGACGCGGCCAAAGTGTTAAGCAACACTGGTCACATCTATATACCCAAGTCTATCTTGGCAATATATATACCCAAGTCTATCTTGGTTAGAGACTAAGATAGTCTCTAACACACAGACAAAAAAAAAAAAAAAGTAAAATAAACAGAAAGGATTGAAGACAATTTTTTATTTTTTAAATTCTTGTTCACAGGTGCCACATAAAAAACACCTAGTATACACTGTAAAGTAGCTGGCTTTAGACAGGGCATCCAGATGTAGAAACTATACCAGAACAAACTATGAAACTTGGTGCAGCTCCTGTCAAACCATCCAACCCATACCAGCATGGAAAGCAGACTTTAAATGATGGTGATGATGATGATGAAAAGCCATCATTATTAAATATTTTCAAAATTCCAAAAGTTTATGAACTAGAAGTACACACAAAATTTATCTACTCAACTTATTAGATACTCTGAAGTAGTTATGGACAAACTGTGACCTGTGGGGCTTTCTGAATGGCATGCCTTTTAGTAGCTTATGTAATATGTCATGTCTGATGCAGTCCACTTCTTGGAAAAGGTTACCCATGCCTGCTCTAAAATATTTTGGTGAATCATTAAAAATAGTCCTCTTAGAATATGAAATGGAATGAAAACTATTATATTAGTTTTTGTTTTTCTTTCATTATTATGGTTAATGTAGATATCAACCAGGGACATTTGAATTTTAATTCTCTTCAAATAGCTTAGTGATTAACGTTCCATACTACTACTACTACTATGACTACTACTACTACTATGACTACTACTACTACTATTACTACTACTACTACTACTATGACTACTACTACTGCTACTACCACCACCACCACCACCACCAAAACTACTATGACTACTACCGGCACCACTGCTGATGCTTCACAACTTTCTATGTGTTATTCTTCATACATAGAACAATAGGGTTGGATCTTATCAAGATCAGGTCAGTATGGTTGTATACTTCATCTGTGGTTATTTTCAGACTCATGTCAGTCTAGAATTGGTCTGAGGTACTTTAGATCACACAGTTGAAGTCTTCTTTATGATAAAAACAAACGAAGCAAAGAAGAAGAACTCGTTTAAACTTACACAATGTAACTTATGTTTCAATGAATTTTACACAGAATTTGTTTTTAAATTTACAATTTAATCAGGTAGGTGGAGAAAGGAAAAAATACAAGTGACGGGTTACTACAGTAGGAAACTGCAGATAAAGATAACAAATTATTCAATGCTTCCAGTAGAGTAAGTTCTGCTAAAGGCACCGAAGGTCAGATATTAAATAAATTAAATCTAACACCAAAGAACAGGTACATATCAACCAATAACAGGGTTCCACATTTCATGCTTAGCTAATTTCAGTCTTATCACATGGCCCAATCCTTGTTGTGAAGTGGTGGCTTGCATGCCTGAATGACCATGAGAGTTATGCCATCAGAGCCAAGCACCTGGTACAGCTTCCTATGTTGGACAGGTCAAAGGATAGAGGCCAGACTAATATGCCTCGATTCCCAGAGATAAAAATGGGTCTGCATAAAAACAACACCCTCAACCTAGAAAAAAAAGTGAAGTTACAAAAACATCGATGACAATTCAAATCTAACAAGTCCTGGGAGTGGGAGGACAATCCAGAGTCAAGAACAGGGAGAAAAGTCATTGGTGGTCTATGTTCCATAGGGAACAAAAGGCTTAAGCAAGTAACTTCACTCACAAAACTTGGGTGATTAATGCTCCATATCACCACCACCACCAACAACAACAACAACACTAAAACTACTATGACTACTACTACCACCACCACTGCTGAACTGAAATTGAAAGACGCTCAGAGACACACACTATCGCTTGAGCCACAGGTATGCTTATTTCACCCCACTCTCTCTCTTTCTTTCTCCATCTTTTCTTTTATTACTATGATGTCCTCTGTTCATTGGAGCTGGCTGGTCTTGTATCTCCTCCACCCAGGCATTCTTTCCTCACTCATCTCTCCACCTCATGTCACCCATATTGTATCCAACTCCACAGGTTCCATACTAATCATTACACCCAGTCCTTTTTGTCTCCAGAATGTTGACCCTCAAGGTCAACGGGTCACCAACTAAGGAGGGTACACTAAAACCCACATATCAGCATCATGTCATAGTAAGCAGAGACAACAAGAAGACCTTTCACTTAGAATATCTGTTAGCTATCTGTTGTCTAATGATTTATAAGCTCGCAAGAAAATATACTTCAGCAAAAGATATATTGGACTGAATACGACAAAAATAATTAGTCATAATCAGAAGCAAAAAGTAATCAGAAACAGACTAGAGCTTGTCATCAACAACAACAAAAAAAAAAAAGATCCTTTCAACTCAGCATAAAAAATATAGTAGAAAAAAGATTGGCTAACAAATTCAATGAAACCTATTTCTTTCTTTCAATAACTGAAAACATTGATGTTTGAAAATGTATACTATCTGAAAGAAACACTGTGTGAACTAGGCTTGATTCTTGATATTAACAATCTCACTTTACTACAATACTTTTGGGATACATACATACATCACAAATCTAAAGCAACACCCTCAAGGCAATAGTCCTTTCTAATCTTGGCAAAGGGCCAGCAATTTCGAGGGGAGGAGTAAGTCAAATACATTGACACCAATGTTCAACTGGTACTTATTTTTTTTGATCCTAAGAGATGAAAAACAAAATTGACTTCAGCAGCATTCGAACTCAGAACATAAAGAGCCAGATGAGGTGCCACAATGCATTTTATCCAGCATGGCAACAATTCTGCCAACTCAATGCCTCTCTGAAGGCAATAATATTGATTTCCTGTCGATGGATATTTCTAATTACAAAACTGGTTTTTACTAATATAATTACTTACACTATACAATCACTTGGGTGATTAATGCTCCATACTACTACTACTACTACTACTACACCACCACTGCTGAGCTGAAATTGAAAGACAAATTGAAAGACACCCTTGCGTAGCCCTTAAAAGAAATTATATGTTTCAAGGAACCCCTGCACAAAAAAATATATACATATCTTTCTCATATTTTTTCATTGTAGTTCACATGGGAAAATATCATGCATGCATGTATGTATGTATGTATGTGTGTGTGTATATATATATATATATATATATATATATATATATATATATATATATATATATGGTTGTTATATTTTTATAACATAACAGGTTAGATAGGAATGATGTCAATATTACAATAACCAATATGTTGTGCTTGTATAGTAATATTACGATCATGAAATTACCATTAGCTTATCTCACTCTTTCTTGCAGAATCCCTAGGAACCTTTTGCAGAAACCTAGGGTTCCAGGAAACCCCGGTTGAGAAACGCTGGTTTAGACAAATAGCACAAGATGAAGGTTCAATGTGTAGACAGACACACACACATTAGATTTGAACAACTGTAAATTTTATTAGCTTATATTTTAATAGAGTCCACTTGAAACAAAATATGAATTAAAGGTCTTTTTGATCAACATAACATTTGGATGAAACTAATATAGAATATTAATAAAATTTTTATATTTTGATTAGCACAAGAGCAACATATAGGTGGAAGTGGTTAGTCAATTGATTCTATACTTGGATTAATATGGATTACTATTTTATCAACTCTAGAGACATGTAAGGAAAAGTTAATTCCAGCTAGATTTGAACAAAGAACAGCAGAGAGGCACAGAACATAATACCATAATGCCTACAGCACTATCAACTGCACTAACTCCACTGCCCTATTAATACACTTTCAGAACATTACTGAAAGAAGTGTCATAAGATATGACTGTTGAAGGATAAGAACAACTGAAATAAAGAGTTATCAGTAAGTATACAAAGCAGCAGCAGCAGCAGTTTTGCTTTGAATGAAATAATTTTGAGATGATGTGAACTGCTTGAGGATTCTTTATTACAAGATTTGCTCTAACAGGTTCAGCCATATTGTTGAACTGTAAAAATATATTACAAATCTACTTTGTCTTCTCAGCCACAAATGAAATAATGTGTCATCATCATCACCATCATTCCGACATCAACTTTTCTATGCTTGCATGGGTCAGATGAAATTTGTTGGGGCACATTGTGTGTGTGTGTGTGTGTGAGAGAGAGAGAGAGAGAGAGAGAGAGAGAGAGAGAGAGAGAGAGAGATCATCACCACCACCACCACCGTCATCATCATTATCATATGCACACTTCATCATCATCATCATCATATGCTGGCATATCTCAAATGGTTTGGTTGGATCCAACAAACCAGAGGACTGCAGCATACTCTGGTGTCTCAGTTTTAGTATGATTTCTATGACTGGCATCCCTTCTTAATGCCAACAACTTTACAGAGTGTACTGGGTGCACTGTTTGTGGCACAAGCATTAGTGAGGTTGCCTTGCAACTTACTGTATACCCAAGATTCCAGGATTCCAGCTGTGTGCCCCAGATTCCAGGACCAATCCCACTATACAGTATCTTGGGCAAATATTTTTTATAGCTTCAAGTCAATCCATAGCATGTGGGTGAAATAAAAGATGGAAACTGTATAGATAGTGTTCAGATGGATTGGACATGCAACAGGAAAGTGCAGCCTTGTCACACTGTGTCATGCTGATTCCACCCAAGAATTACGTCAATGGTACACGTTTATGGAATACTCAGCCACTTGCATGGTTATAGAAAATTTTGCCATAAGAAATTTCCTTTTAAATTTACCTCATCACATTTTTTAACACCTGATGTTGAATAAAGACTTGCTTATTTAATGCTTTTATAAAACCTTTTATCATATATTTAATTATTATTACTTTACAAGATACGCTTTAATCATTGTCCATATGGGAATTTTCCTATATGGCAAAATTTCAGGTCACACATTTGTACATTAATTCAGGAGGAAGTAAATCAGTTGACCAAAGAATTGAATTCTCATTGTCAAGCAACAGAGATAGACCAACAAAATTTTTTTCTTTTAGATCCCGTTTTGGAGCATTGAGAAAATTAAAAATAAGTCTGTTTAAGACAATGCTCAAATGTAAAGGTAGCTATAAATAGTAGTTCATAATTTATGAGGTAAAAACCAGTTACACAGAAATAAAATGGACAAAAATCACCAATATTTAATGTGTATACATGACTACCTTTCATAACACTACCTGCAGATCATAGCAGGATGAAGTAAGTGTTGGCCACATCATCAATATAATTCAGATCTATGATTTTGTTCTGGAGAAATTCACCTACGCACACATGGAAAAGTGGACGATAAAATGATGATGATCATCATCATGTAGTTCAATAGGATGGGAGATAAAATGCATCCCTGACATACACTGCTACATATTTCAAAGAAATCACTCTTCTCATTGTAAACCCTGATCTTGGTGTGCACATGGAATTGGAAAACAGCTGTGAAGTCAATGAAAGTACTTGTCAGATGCTAGTAGGCATATCTTTGCTCAAAGAGTCATCAGTGCATAAAATACTAGCATGTGCATACTTTACCCAGGCAGAATACACACTGGGTTGGTCTGGTGCAGTAATGACATACTATTTTGAAACAAACAATTAAGAAGAATCACTGCAAAAATGTTGATAGCAATGTCAGATTGATCCTCTAGTGTAGTGTTTCTAAACTGGGGTTCATTTGGCCCCTGAGAGTCCACATCAGATTCTGGGGGGTCCACACAACTAAATAGTAAATTGGGGATCTACAATAGTGTTTTTAAGGGCCACGGGAAAAAATTTTGCTTTAGACATAGGTATTGGTATGTATTGCAAGAAACAGCTTGATTTCTTTCTCTAACATTTTACATAGTGAAAACATTAATAAATAACATTCTATAAAGCTAGTTTTTAAACACTGAATGGCTACAGGGTCCACCATAATAAAATAGCAATTAAAGCGGGTCCATAGATAAAAAAAATGGTTGAGAATTCCTGCTCTAGAGGTACTACAATCCATAGAATTGCCTTTTTTGATAGTGCAACAACATACTTCTCATTTTGTGTAAATATTTCAGTCTATGAGACTTTCAGGGTGATTTTGTGTCATCAATTTGTGAGAAGATCATAGCAGGGCTTGAAGAGTTCAGCTAGAAGACAGTTTTCTGCTGAAGCAACATGCATACACATGTATGTATATGACAAATTATAATTATGATACATAGATAACACATTATATACATGGTTATCTATAACATATATAATGTAGATATATATATAAGATATTTACATTCTTACATAAACATACATACACTTATATATGTATGTGTATTATGCGTATATGTTTATACATACACACACGTATATATGGGGACAAACACACATGTATAAGTGTGTGTATGTGTATGTATGCAGATATATATATATATATATATATATATATATATATATATATATATATATAGATAGATAGATAGATAGATAGATAGATAGATAGATAGATAGATAGATAGATAGATTGATAGATAGACAGCTACATAGATAGATATACATATTACATATATTACACACACCAAACACACATTCAAACATGCACACACGCACATATACATAAATTAATAAACATGCATTAATATAAATTAGTATATGAGCAGAAATTTCAGTGAAATTTAACTCTTTCAGTGAAATGTCTTAATTGAATGACCTAAATCCCTACTGCTGACTATTTCCAATTAGTTTTTCATTAAAAGAAAACAGTTTTGTTCACAAGATGTCTTCTATGACTGACAAAATGCTACTCTGTCTATGCATGTACACCTTCAGTAGCCAGATGTTATAAATTAGGACTGACATGAACAGTGAATGGTAAGTAGAAGCGAAATGGGGAACAGTAACTTTCATGAAACAGATATTATTAAGATGCCAGCAATCTTTTATGCTATTAAGAAGCTTATTTAGCCAACCACTGGCTGACAACTGTTTTGGGGTGTTTTTTGAAAAATATTTATTCATCTCTGTTAAGCTTCTTTCTGTCTATAAAATTAGGTACAGATAAAAATCATACACCCTTCTATTCTAACTTGTTTTCAGAATGAAATACAGTAACAAACACATACACATTATACATATATAAACATGTAATAAGATATAATATATATATATATATATATATATATATATATATACATACATACATGCACACATATATATAGAGACAGACAGACAGATATAGACAGACAAATGGAGATGCACACACATATATGTATATATACATACACACACAGATGTGTGTATGTATGTGAGTATTGTTCTTTTAATGTTCATTTCTTCCATGTCAGCAAGGGCTGGACAAGGAAGTATTGAGGCAGGATTTTATAACCAGATGCTCTTTCTGTCTTTGAAAGTACAGAGTGCCAGCTTTATAATGCCAACAAGGAAAATAACAAATCACCATTTTTCTTGAGTCAACATTTATGCACATTTACACACACACACACACGTATATATATATATATATATATATATATATATATATATATATATAAATAATCTTCAAACTTCCATCTATCAAATTCATTCAGAAGTCAAAATGGGATTGAACCAAGACCCACACTGTCACAAAGGGAACATCTTAACCACACATGCACACATACACACATGTATGCATGTATATATATATATATATATATATATATATATATATATATATATATATATATATATATATATATATATATATATATATATATATATACACTATGTCTGTGGAAACAGGTCTGGTCACGGGGAAATATCATCTTACTTGGAAACAGGCGAAGGTTGGGGACAGGAAGGGCATCCAGCCATAGAAAATCTACCTCAGCAAATTACATCTGATCCAAGTGAGCATGGAAAAGTGAATGTTAAAATAATGATAATGAGGAAAATGATATATATACACATGCACATGTATATGTTATATACACACTCACATGTACAGCTGATGCCATCTTCCAAGTGAAACAAATGGGGAAGTATTTAGCCAAGAATAATCCACTTATACCTGGTATTTGTTGATCTAGAAAAGGCTTTTAACAGTGTTCTATGTTCAGTAATGTGGTGGTCTCTAAGGAAGCTAGTGGTAGATGAATAGCCTGTGAGAATACATAAGCTGATTGTACAGAAGTATAGTCAGCAAGGTGAGTCACCAATGAGTTTAGTAACAAATTTCATGTTAAGGTAGGAGTCTGTAAAATCCTTCCCTGTGTCCTCAGCCCCCATTCGTTCATTATAGTCCCCCAAGCTATAACAAAGTTGTTTAAAACTGGCTGTCTGTGAGAACTCCTATATGCTGATGACCTAGTTATTATAGTTGCATCTGTTGTATATTTAGAGAAGAATTTCAGACGTGGAAGCAAAACCTAAGCTAAAACCAAGAGGCCTCAAAGTAAATTTAGTAAAGATTAAAGTATTAGTAAGTAGGAGAGAAGACAGGGCTCTGTTACCATCAGGAAAATAACCATGCTCAATATAGAGAACTCCGTATGGTACACCCAGTGTCAACACACTGTAGACACACAAGGGCTGTATTGGAATCAGTGACAGTCTACCAGAGAGGATAGACTTCATATGTGACAGGTGCACAGAGCAATAAACACAAAGAGTATGCAAGAAACATATTCTCTCAAATGCCTGGGCAGCTCCCTAAAAATAGTTGATAGAATCTGTTACCTAAGTAACATTACTATCAGGGAGTGGGTGTTCTGAGAGCATAATAGCCCATGGAAGAATACTTTGAGAAAAGTTCAGGGATGCATTACCTCTTCTAGCAACAATGGGCTTCTCTCTCAGTGTGAAAAGCATTGTTTGATGTCTGTGTACAAAGTGCAATGCTGCATAGTATTTAGATGTGGGGCTTGAATGCAGAGAATTTGCGAAAACCAGAAAGAAACAAAGTGAACATATTTTGCTGGATGTGTGACATCAGTGTGCATAGACTATGGAGTACAAATGAGATGAGAGGAAACTGAATAAAAGATGAATCAGATGAAGTGTACAAGAGAGAAATCTGCATTGTTATGGGCATTTGATATGTATGGATGATGACAACTATATAAAGAAGTGCCAAGTGCACAAATTGAATAGACGGAGGAGTTGGGACTAAATGGTAAAGACAGATGTGAAGATATTTCATCTAGTGTAGGAGATGATGAAGGACCATGACAATTGGTAACACTAGTGCTGGAGAGGCCTCAACCAATTATGCAAGCATGGCAAATGAAAAGAAATTAAAAGAAGTACTGCACAGTAGTAGGTTAAACAGAAATGAATGGTAAAGTTTCAATATAAATAGCAATAGGCTGACAGAAAGTGGACAGAAAGTGGGTAATTGATCACTGTGAGGCATTATTAAACATTGAACTTAGTAAGAAAGACCAACTTTTCTTGGCAAGAGAGAAAGCCTTCGGTTTACCCATAAGGCCTACTTTTTACAGCAAGTTCTAAAATACAGGTTTCATATGAATACATACTTCTAAGTTTAACTTACATTTTTACTTCTTGATCTCCCTCTTTTCTCTCACTCTCTCATATATATATATATATATATATATATATATATATATATATATATATATACTCTCTCTTTCCTTTCCTGAGCGTCCAATAATACTATCCATATCATGTCCTCACTTTGTTGTTTTTTTGTTATTGTTTTTTTTAACTATATATACATATATATATATATATATATATATATATATATATATATATATATATATATATATATATATACATATATATATTTAATTATATATATATATATAATTAAATATATCTATGGAGAAACGATGAATTTTTTCATTATGAAATTTTTCGTTATTTTTTCATTATGAGGTTTTTTTCACGCTGACTACTTGATAAATTCTTATAAAGAATTTATCCTATATTATATTATATACATATATATATATATCCTTGTGAATAGATTTGGTAGATGGAAACTGAAAGAAACCAGTTGTACACACATACACACACATAAAGAGATATCTCTGATTCATGGAAATATTGCATCCCTGAAAATTTTGCTGTACTACAAAACCCATTTTCTATTGACTTCCATGTTACATAGAAATCAATGTAAAAAAGGTTTCATGCTACAGAATTTCACATTGTGGCAAGACTTACCAAAATGCAGTGCTTCTGTAATATGGGAGGCCGGGTAGTTATACATATACTATAATTAATAGTGTACTGTTCCATTGTAGATAGGATCAACAAAAGTACTCCATCCAAGAAGAGATAAGTATTATTTAATAATATGGAATAATATAATAATATTTAATAACATAAAATAACATAATTAATATACTTTGGTATATGCAGGTGGTGAATGTGTGTGTGTGTGTATGTGTGTGTGCATGTGCACATGTGTATATGTATTATAAATACATTATATATATTATCATATATGTATGTGTGTTTCAACACCATCATTTTAATGCCTGTTACTTCATGATGACATGGGTTTTACCCATCATCACAACTTGCATCAGCTCTTATCCAGGGTTACTGCTCTACCAGACAGCTAATCTGCAATGCAATTCGTAAAGCGCATATCTTGCTGATAAATTCTGTTTTTGGCATGGTTTCTAAGGTTAGAAACCATCCTATCTCTAACCATTCATACCACTGGGTATATTTTATTAGAGAAATTGCCCCATAATACTTCAAATATATATATATATATATATATATAAGACTTATAATAATTTTGTGCTAAGTGTAAATTGACACCAGCTATATAATACACAAAAGTTTACAAATAGAAAATTGTGGCTGAGTTCAATTATATTCATACAATAGAAAAGTCGTCTAAGGGTGGGACATAGTACACAGCTGACACCATTATGACTTATTAATTTACACCAAAGAAACCAATCTGTTCGCTAGAATTGTGTGGTAAAAGTATTTCATTTTTTTAACTATAGGCATTATATATTCATAGATATTGTAATAACTCTCAATTATATCATATACGGTACGTTGTTATGATTATTATTATTATTATTTGATAAAAACTCTCAGCTTATTTTGCTGGGTATAATGGAAAGTGTTAGCTGCCCACAGCCAGCAGATTAAGGTGACACTTGTTTACTGATCATGCTTCAAAAATCCTGTGGAGAACTCTTGCAGTTGTTCAATTATTTTTGTAGGTGTTCTAGTATTGCTATAGTTGTTGTTGTTATTGTTATTATTATTATTAGTCGACTTTGCTTTTCATCCTTTCAGGGTCAATAAATTAAGTACTAGTGAAACACTGGGGTCAATGTAATCAACTAGTTCCCTCCCCCAAAATTTCAAGCCTTGTGCCTATGGTAGAAAAGATTATTATTATTATTATTATTATTATTATTATTATTATTATTATTAGACAGCGAGCTGCAAAAATCATTCACCCGCTACGTTCTGAGTCCAAATTCCACCAAAGTCAACTTCGTCTTTCAGCCTTTCAGGGATTTGTAAAATAATTACCAGTTGAGCACTGGGGTCAATGTAATCGGCTTACTCCCTGCCCTAAAAGTGCTGGCCTTGTGCCAAAATTTGAAACCATTCTTACTATTATTATTGTTGTTGTTATTGTTATTATTCCTGTTGTATAGGCAAAATACTTAGAGGCATTTCATCTGCCCTTACGTTCTGAGTTCAAATTCCATGAAGGTTGACTTTGCCTTTTCATTCTTTCAGGGATGAAAAAATAAGTACCAGTTGCACACTGGGGATCGATGTAAATGACTTAACCCTTCTCCAAACTTGCTAGCCTTGTGCCAAAATTTGAAACCATTATTATTATCATAGATTTTATAATGTCAGTTTCTTCATACACATGCAAACATGTGCTATAATAGTGAAACTGTAATGTATTTTGACTACACATATGAACATACACACACATATAGAAGGTGTGTGTGTGTGTATACACGCACATACACACTAATCAATACCTTGTGGAACAGGTACATGGAAATTGTAAGTAGTCTATAACACATGCACACAAACATATACGTGTGTGTTCTTGTTTCTATATAATGACATTGCATGCTAAATATAAATGGTGTCATTCATTTGGAATCCTTGTTGTGTCTGGCCTAGAAGAAAGAGGGGAGGGTCAGTGACAGGAAGAGCATGCAGTCATAGAAAATCTGTCTCGATAAATTTCCTTTGATGCAAGCAAGCATGGAAAAGCAGAAGTTAAAACAATGATGATATACAAATAAATTGTTAAATGAAAGTTGATATTTTAAAGCAAGGTTCAGAATAAAATGGAATATTTACAGACAGGGTAACTCAACAATGAGAGTGGAGTCAAATTTATTACCAAGTTTAAGTTGAGTTGGACTTCAAGTTTCACCTAGTGGCTTATTCAACCAGTGAAGAAGGCTATATTTTCAGGTATTTATACAGGAAAATCAGAGGAATGCCTAATTAAATGATGTGTAGATAGTGTTTTATGTGTATTACAAAATTTGCAATGTAAGATTTCTTTTTATTAGTGGTAGCACTCTGGTAGTGAAGGCACATGGCCTGCTGGTTAGGGTGTGGCACTCATGATCATAAGGTTGTGGTTTTGATTCCCAGACCGAGCTGTACATCATGTTCATGAGCAAAACACATCATTTGACATTGCTCCAGTCCACTCAATGGTAAATGAGTTCCAACAAAAGCTGAGAAGTTAATCCTGTAATGGACTGATGTCCTGTTAAGTGCAGTGGTGATCTCAGTTACTTTGTACAGCATGAAAACCAGATTAAACTCTGGCTTTAAGTGTCCTAGAACTTATGACAAAACTAAACACTTTAGCATTTAAACTGGCCATAACCAGCCCAAATATTCGACTTGTTTTACATTCAAACTGCCCATTCCAAGCCTCTCACACCTAAACTACACTAACATTCAAAAAATAAATAACCACATTATTGAAACTTCAAAGCTATAGAATAATGCAGGATTAATTTTAAACAATTTGAATAAAAAAGCATTACATCTGATAGAATAATATGAATGCTAAGGGGTTAAGTACTCTGATGAAGAAGTTCAAAGCTTAAAAAGAACAACATTAAATATAAAAATCAAGAGGTAGGTAGAAGATAAGGTTAAGGAGGGAAAGGAAGAAAAAAATTAAGTGAATATACAGGGTGTCCACAAGGTCTTGGTACATGGAGTAAATAAAATCATAACATAAACAATTAAATACAAGAAATAATAATTTCTTAAAGTATGTGTTAATCCCCATGTGGGTACATGGAGTAAATAAAATCATAACATTAACAATTAAATATAAGAAATAATAATTTCTTAAATTATGCGTTAAATCTCCATGTACCCAGACTTTATGGACACCCTGTAGGTCAGTATTTGGTCAAGTTTGAAAATTTACCTTGGAGTAAGTAATTTGGGCAGATGATTAGTTAAATTGGTTGTTTTATTCTAATAACTGATAAGGTTCAAATTGGAATTTGTGAGAGAAAAACTTTTATATTTCTGTATTAGTATGTGCACATGAAGGAATGTAAATTAGTAGACATGTCACATACAAAGATGTAGGTAAAAATAAAGAATTACTAAGAAATTATATTTATAATTTTATTGTATCACAAGAAAATTATCATGCCAATAATAAACACATGCACTGGTTCTAGTTCACTTCTTTTATCACCATCATTATTAGTAACAATAAATTAGCCATTTAACTAATTAACTAATTGATTGTTCAGACAATCAAACAATCAATTAAATTCACGAGAGTCTGTTCATCACCATATGCAATCTCATCAATAGCATGTCATCTCTGCTCCAAGTCTGTTTCCATCAACAAAATCTGTTTCAACACACAAGTTCACATCAAGAATTTTGCAAACCAAATACGAAAACAAAATACATTTACAATATTCTCCATAAGAACCATGTATATGTTAAGCATCAGATCAGAACAATACATTGAAATATATAATAAGTAAAAGGAAAACTTTTAAGTAATAGTATAAATGTGACAGGTTTTTGTTTGCATATAAAACTATTAAATTACTAAATACCATAAAAAACCCCACTGAGATTGAGGTAAATTGCTTAAGAAATCATGTAAGTTGTAATAAAATATATTATACAAACTAACAATAGAGTAATTTAAAAGAATACTTGAGCTAAATTTCAGATACAGGCTAATATAAAACACTTACAACCACCACACACAAATGGGAATTTTGATTTCAAGGAATCAATAAAAATTTATATAAAATCCTTTCCACTAAAAGCACAAGGCCTGAAATTTTGTAGGAGGGGGCTAGTCGATTACATTGACCTCAGTGTTTCACTGGTACTTAATTTATCGACCACCAAAAGGACGAAAGGCAAAGTCGACCTCGGTGTAATTTGAACTCAGAATGTAAAGATGGACAAAACGCTGCTAAGCATTTGTCCAGTACACTAATGATTCTGGTAGCTTTAATACATACAGGTTAGGCATGCTGATTTCCTCTGCAAAATTAGAATAACTGCAGCCCATCTAAGAAACGAGCCCTACAAGGTGGGGTGGCTGTGGCAACAAGTGTTGGTGGCCATTCTTTGCCACAATGCCTTTGCAATCATATCCACAAGGCACAGTTGAACAAGTCATTTGGTCCGGGGTCTACAACCCATTACTCTTGCTCCCAGCTTCTGCAGCTTAATACCCCTCGACTTTTTTTCTTCTTTTTCTTTTGTTTCCATGGTGAGGTGATTTGACAGAATCTTACTGGGTTTCTTTCCTCTTTTGTCAGAAAAGTTTATGGAATGTTCAATAAAGAAATGTATAAGCCATTGTTAACAAATAAAAATGGCTGTATTTCAAGTAAATGTTAATTCAGTTGGGTGCCATATAAAGTTAAATTATAACCCTTATTTGTTTTAGTCCTCGGTCAAATCGTCCAACCCATGCTAGCATGGAAAGCGGACATTAAACGATAATGATGATGATGATGATGACTTCTTCAGAAGGCATAAGACCAATTCTCGGATCAAACTGGATTACCTGTTCCTGATTTACTCACTACTCACCACCGAATAATGGAGTCCCCCCAACACACACACATATATCTTAACATAAAGCTGCCTATTTCTCCACTGTAGGCCGACTCAGTAAAAGAGGATCTGAGACTTACAAGTTGTATGGCAACCTCACTGATACACCCTGTAAAGTGCTAAGTATTAGGATGCCCTTCCTAAAACTAGGAAGGACATCCAGTTGTAGATACCATGCCAAAGCAGGCATTGGAGCATCATAGTCCTCAGACCTGTCAGATCTTGTCAAACTATCCAACTTATATACCTGCATGGTTGATGATGTTGATCATATATATCATAATCATTTAACATTTATGTTCTAAAAGTGTGTGTGTGTTAGAATATAAATTCCATCTTCTGGAATTTTTAGAGCATTTTCAGAACTCAGCTTCACTTCCAGCTATTTGCAGATTTTCTTAGTGCACTTTCATTGTAATTTGAAGCACACATTTATGGAAATCTTGCTTGAATTCAATTCTCATTTTACACAACAGAAAATTACAATTGCATTTCATTCTTTCATTTATTCTTCCTTTATTTTTTTAGAGCCTCTCTTATTTTTCCTTTTTCTTTTTCAGGCATTCCTGTTTTAAACATCTAAAACGCAAACTATGATTTCTGTCTGTCATTTCCATAATTAATTTTTTTCATTCTTTTTCCTCCTCACTAGTTCTGTTTTCATGTTTTAATTTACTGAAGAATTACAAGCAATTATCTAGCTTATATTTCATGTCTATTTTTAATATCCGTTGCCTTTTAACAATTACATCTTTTACAGCTTTATCTTTTTAAATTCAACAACACAAACATCTTCTTTGAATTCAATACCTTCTTCATGACCATTCGTTGATTACACAATATACAACATTAAATGTATATAACATTGTACCTCATTACTACATATTTGGTCTCACTGGCTTTTCATTGGATACAACAAGTGTTCCAGTTGATCCAATCAATGGAAACAGCCTGCTCATGAAATTAACATGCGAACGGCTGAGCACACCACGGACATACCTTTAATGTAGTTATCAGGAAGGTTCAATGTGACACAGAATGTGGAAATACAGGTACAACTCATTTTTGCCAGCTGAGAGGACTGGAGCAACATGAAATAAACTTTCTTGCTTGAGGACACAACATACTGCTAGGAATTGAACTCGGCGCCTTACAATAGTGAGCCAAACACCCTAACCACTAAGTCAAGTGCCTTCATGAATCTATGGCCTTACATTGAACAACTAGTGCTTTTTACATCCATCATCATTTCATGTCTGCTTTCTCCTGCTGCATGGAACACAGAGTTTTTGAGGCAGATTTTTTGCAGCGAGATCCCTTCTTGTGACCAATTATGTCCTGTTTCCCCAGTTAAGGTAATATTTACCCATGGCAAGACAAGATTTCATTTCTCACAGCCATTGTTGTAACAATATATCTTATTTGTTAATAAAACACTTTTATTGAGAAATTGTTACCCTTTGCCATCATTCTGGCATAGCTACAGTTTGCTGTCCTGCCCAGACATTACTATACTCTTTTACTTGTTTCAGTCATTTGACTGCAGCCATGCTGGAGCACCATCTTTAATCAAACAAATCGATCCCAGGACCTATTGTTTGTAAGCCTAGTACTTATTCTATCAGTCTCTTTTGTCAAACTGCTAAGTTATGGGAACGTAAACACACCAACATCGGTTGTCAAGTGATGGTGGAGGGACAAACACAGACACAAACATATATATATATATATATCATCATCATCATCATCATCATCGTTTAACGTCCGCTTTCCATGCTAGCATGGGTTGGACGATTTGACTGAGGACTGGTGAAACCGGATGGCAACACCAGACTCCAGTCTAATTTGGCAGAGTTTCTACAACTGGATGCCCTTCCTAACGCCAACCACTCAGAGAGTGTAGTGGGTGCTTTTACGTGTCACCCGCACGAAAACGGCCACGCTCGAAATGGTGTCTTTTATGTGCCACCCGCACAAGCCAGTCCAGGGGCACTGGCAACGATCTCGCTCGAAAATCCTACGGGAGCCAGTCAGGCGGTATTGGCAACGGCCACGCTCAAAATGGTGCATCTCATGTGCCACCCGCACAAGAACCAGTCCAGGGGCACTGGCAACGATCTTACTTGGCTTGCCGGGTCTTCTCACGCACAGCACATTTCCAAAGGTCTCGGTCAGTAGTCATCGCCTCGGTGAGGCCCAATGTACGGAGGTCTTGCCTCACCACCTCAGCCCAGGTCTTCCTGGGCCTGCCTCTTCCACGGGTTCCCTCAACTGTTAGGGTGTGGCACTTTTTCACGCAGCTATCCTCATCCATTCTCACCACATGTCCATACCAGCGCAATCGTCTCTCTTGCACACCACATTATATATATATATATATATATATATATATATATATATATATATATATATATATATATATACACACAAGGTGCCATGCAGTGGGACTGAACCCAGAACCATGTGGTTGGGAAGCAAGCTTCTTACCACACAGCCACTCCTTTTACTTATTTCAGTCATTGGACTGCAGCTGTGTGGAGCACTACTTTGAAGGGCTTAGTCAAACAAATCAACACTCAGTACTTATTCTTTTTTTTAAGTCTGGTACTTATTCTATCGGACTCTTTTTGCTGAACTGCTAGGTTACAGGTACATGGAAAACGCCAACAATTGTTAAATGGAGGTGGAAGACAACACAAACACCATGCACAAAAACACTCACACCCACACATGCATAAGGACCTATGAATACATATGCATATATACGCTCATACCTAAATATGCACACACACACACACACAGAGATATATATGTGTGTGTAAAGACTAATACACATTCACACAAAAACACGCACATATATATATATATATATACATATATACATGCGCACTTATCAAAGTATACACACATATATACACTATACATGGGCACACATAGATGCATACTTATTTACACACTAACAGAACCATGACAAAATATATTATCATCGTCATCATCATTTAACGTCTGTTGTCCATGCTGGCATGCAATAGACAGTTTGACTGGGCTGGCACACTGGAAGGCTGCACCAGGATCCCATTTGATTTGGCATGGTTTTCTCCAGCTTGATGCCCTTCCTAACACTAAACACTCCGAGAGTGTAATGGGTGCTTTTACGTGCCATTTGCGTAACACCAGTATCTGCCATGACTGCAATTTTGCTCAGCTTAATGGGTTTTCTTCTCAAGCACGATATAATGCCAAAGGTCTTGGTCATTGCCTCCATGAGGCCCAACACTCAAAAGGAGCTCGGCCACTTTGCCTCCATGAGGCTCAGTGCTCAAAAGGAACTCAGCTACCTCGCCTCTGCGAGAAAGCAATTAAGGATACAAAAGAAGGGAAAATTCCTGGTCCATAAGGAATTACTACTAAGATGGTTAAGATGATAGAGGAGGATATGGGCTAGTCACCCATATAGTCAATCAAGTTCTACAGAAAGGCCCCAAAGCCAATGACTGACATAGTGGTATCATAGTCAATTATTACAAGGGTAAAAGAGATATTTATAGAGAGGTAATTACAGAAATATCAACTGTTGGATTGAACCAGGCCGCAAAGGTTATCAAAAGAGTCATAGCTTAATTGAGTAGGAAAAAAGTTAGGTTCAATGAGATGCACTTCAGTTTTGTGCCAGGAGGACATGCTACTTATGCCATCTTTCTAGTGAGACAACTGTAGTAGAAGTACTTAGCTAGGATTAAGCCACTGTACCTAGCATTGGTCAACCTAGAGAAAGCATACAAGGTCCCTTGTTTTCTGATATGGTGATTGCTGAAAAAAGAAGACAAATGGCTTGCAAGAAGCCATGCAAATCATGCACAGAGGTGCTATCAGCAAGGTATGAGTTAGCAGTGAGTTCAGCAACAAATATAGTGAGTATGTAGGGATACATCAAGAGTCAGTCTCTTTCCATTTATCATAGTCCTCCAAACCATAACAGTTAAGTTTAAGACTGGAAGTCAGTAGGAACTCCTATAGACAGATGATCTTGTTCTTATAATAGCTAGAAGATATTCCAGGCATGGAAGCAATACTGAGAATCAAAGGGTGTCAAACATAACTTGATAAAGACTACAATATTAGGAAGTAGGAAACTAGACTGGACCCTACTTCCATCAGAGAAATGGTCTTGCTTGATATGTACAAAAAGGGTAGGTAGAAAAATCTACACAGTATACCCAATGCAAACCATGTATAATCATAGGCAGGTTAACAGAGAAAGCAGACTGTGTGTGTGGCATTTATACAAGAGCAATGAACACAAAGAGCACATGGGAAATAGATTCTCTCAAATACCCAGGAGGATCCTGAAAAGTAGCTGATAGCTTTTGTTACCTAATTAGCAGTGGAGAATGTTCTGAAAATGTAGTGCCAGAGTAAGAACAGACTGGAGAAAATTCAGAAAGTTATTATTTCCTTTGGTAATAAAAGGTTTCTTTCTCAGAGTGAAAAGCACATTGTATGATGCTTATGTATGAACTGTAATGCTGCATGGTAGTGAATATATATGACATAAACAGATCAGAAGGAGATGAAGCAAGCATGCTCCTCTGAATGTACACAAACAACAGAATGCAAATGTGTCGAGAGAAGAACAGTAGAAAAGGAATCAAATGTAGATTGTAAGAGAGAAGAATGCATTTGGTATGGAAGTGGGATGAGGACAGCTGAATGAAAAGGTGTTGTTTACAATGGATGGAACTTTTGGAAGAAGGCAATCCAGGAAGACATGGAATAAAACAATGACTGAGCTCAAGATATACTGAACCTCACAGAGGAAATGACAAAGGACCGAGATGATCAGGGACATTCAGACCTTGAGAAAACCCTCCCATATAAGTAAAGATTATGGAATTGATGTTAAAGAGGTGATATGCGCATAATGTGTATGCACATATCTGGGTTCCTTGCTCAATGTGTCCCTATCAAGTTTACATCTGTTCTTCCTACCTCATCCTCCTATCACTCTTCTATCTACTGTATTATTCTTCTGCTGTGAACCCATTTCTACATATATCTTCATTCTTTCTATACTGCCAAACATTATACCCCCTTCTCTGAGCCATTTCCTTTTAACATCCATCCTTCATTCTTATCAAGGACACCCTACACTACAGCTTGCATCATCAATCAGTAGCATCTTTTATCTTTTACTTCTGTCAGTCATTAGATTGCAGCCATACTGGAGCACTGACTTGAAGAATTTTAGTTGAACAAATTGACCCCAGTACTTATTTTTTTTTAAAGCCAGATACTTATTCTATCAGCCTCTTTTAGCAAGCTGCTAAGTTACTGGGATGTAAACACAGCAACACCAGTTGTGAAGTGGTCATGAGGAACAAACAAATGCAAAGATATATACAGTCAAATGACTGAAACAAGTAAAAGGGCGGGCTTCTTTTAGTTTCCATCTACCAAATCCATTCACAAGGCTTTGGTCAGCCCAAGGCTATAGCAAAAGACACTTGCCCAAGGTGCCGCGCAGTGGGACTGAACCTGGAACCATGTGGTTGGTAAGCAAGATACTTACTACACAGTCACTCCTGCGCCTACACACACACAATAACACAAATATATATATATATAAATACATATATATGCATATATGTATATTATATAAACGTAAAAAATATATGTGCAAGCATAAGCATATATATATATATATAAGCATATACATAAACATATATCTAAAAATTAACATATATATACACACACACACACTTCATTTTTGTATGTGTATATATATATATATATATATATATATATATATATATATAACTCTCTGAGTGGTTGGCGTTAGGAAGGGCATCCCACTGTAGAAACTCTGCCAAATCAGATTGGAGCCTGGTGTAGCCATCTGGTTTCACCAGTCCTGTCAAATCGTCCAACCCATGCTAGCATGGAAAGCGGACGTTAAACGACGACGACGACGACAATATATATATATATATATATGTGTATATATATATATATATATATATATATATATATATATATATATATATATAAACATATATATAAACATACACATTTTTGTATGTATATATATATAAACATGAATATTTATGCACACGTGTGTGTGTCTATCCAGAACAATTTCTAAAGTGGTTGCAAAACAACATCTATAGTTTTGGTACCATAATACACTGCACCCAATAACAAAGGGCATCTGAATGTATAAATCTGATTCAATAAACTCCAGTTGACTATGCAAGCATGGAAAAGTAGATGCTAAACTCAATGATGATGATGATGATAATATCATCATCATCATCATCATCATTTAACGTTCGTTTTCCATGCTGGCATGGGTTGGACAGTTTGACTCAAGCTATTAAGGCCAGGGTCCACACGAGGCTCCATTGTCTGTTCTGGCATAGTTTCTTCAGCTGGATGCCCTTCCTAATGCTAACCATTCCATAGAGTGTACTGGGTGCTTATAATGTGGTACCAGCACGAGTGCTTCTTTTAAGTGGCACCAGTATCGGTATCAATTCTGGTGGGGTAGAGGGGTCTTCTTTGAGTACAGCAATGCACCAGATATCTCAATCCTTAGTCATCTCCTTCATAAGGCTCAGTGTCTTGATATACATATATATGTATGAGTGTGTAGAGAGAGAAAGGGAGAGAGAGAGAGAGAGAGAGAGAGAGAGAGAGAGAGAGAAAGTGAGATATATAAATATCATATATTCCCTGGTGTTATATATATCATATATTCCCCACGAAATAAAGCATGTAGTTGCTAGCTAATTTGGTGAATGGGAATCATGATAATTCGACATAATCATTTCAAACACAATGCATACATCGTTTGTAACATATATACATGTTTCTATTTTTCCTTAAAATATTACTCATGTTTTAATAACCCATTATAAAAAAAAAATGCCACAATACCACTGAGGCCATGATAATACAGTTAATATATTTTTTAACACACACACACATATATGTATATATATATATGTGTGTGTGTGTATATATATGTATATATATACACATATATCTATATATATATATATATATATATATATATATATACACACACACTATTATCTATATATATATACACACACACATATAATATAAATAATATATATATATATATATATGCATATGTGGGCACAGGGCATCATGAAACGTGTACAACAAAAAAGTACAAAGCATGAGTACATGGAACATGAACTATTCTTTCTAACACATGTGTGTACATGTAGGTGTATGTATATATATATATATATATATATATATATATATATATATTTGTGTGTGTGAATACACACATACATATATACATACACAAACACACAAAGTATATGAAATGCATATCAATACACATCAACTTCATGTAATGTCCATGTTCTATGCTAGTATGAAGTGGATGGTTTGACAGATTCTGATGGGTAAAAGGACATCATCATACATCATTGTCTATTTAGCAATGGTTTCTAGAGCTAGATGTTCTTCCTAACCCCAAACCACTTTGCAGCATGTATTGAGTACTTTTTCCATGCCACTAGAACAGGTTGCAAGACTACAAATCTCAAGGCGGGAAGGGACAGCTTTAGGCTAGAGGATGTGGGGGTTAAAGTATGAGGGAAGGAAGAGGGCAGAACATCTTGTTGAGCAGTGGTTCTCAACCATCTTTGGCCTGTGGACCCCTTTGACTCCCATTTTACTCAGGTGGACCCTCATATCCATTCAATGTTAAAAAAAAATTCTGAACCACATGGTTCCAGGTTCAGTCTCACTGCGTGGCACTATGGGCAAGTGTCTTCTACTGTAGTCTCAGGCTGACCAAAGCCTTGTGAGTAGATTTGGTAGACAGAAACCGAAAGAAGTCTGTCACATATATGTGTGTGTGTGTGTGTGTGTGTGTGTGTGTGTCTTTGTATGTGTTTGTCCCCCACCCCCATCACCACTTGACAACCAGTGTTGGTGTGTTTACATCCCTGTAACTTAGCAGTTCAGTATAAGTTCAGACAGAATAAGTACTATGCTTAAGAAATAGGATTTGGGGTTGATTTGTTCAACTAAAACCCTCTGAGGTAGTGCTCCAGCATGGCCACAGTCAAATGACTGAAACAAGTAAAAGAATAAAAAAATATTAGGAATGTATCAAAAAATTTGTTAAAATATTTAGTTTATTGTAGAAGTATAACCAATTTATTGCACATAAATTTTAACAATAAAATCTTATATGGACCCCACAAAGGGCCAAATGAAGTCTGGTTGAGAAACACTGTTGTAGAGGAGCTACATGGCTATTCACATTTAGAAGAGAGGGTGGAAGTGATTGGGTAGAGCTGCAAACATGTAAATAGTGGTGATGAGGTGTCCATGTGACCATACCCTACAAGGTACCAGTTGAGCAGAAGTGAGTGGAGACAGAGGAATTAGGGGCAAGAGTAGGTGAGGAGAGATTGGCAACAACTATAAAAATTAAGCAGTGTTGTAGGGAGCAATGGAGAAGAGGCATGGGATGCATGACTTGAAGATGTTTTATATCATCATCATCATCATCATCATCGTTTAACGCCCGCTTTCCATGCTAGCATGGGTTGGACGACTTAACTGAGGACTGGTGAAACCGGATGGCAACACCAGGCTCCAATCTAAATTTGGCAGAGTTTCTACAGCTGGATGCCCTTCCTATATATATATATATATATATATATTGCATCGAAATGATCATAGGTCATAATAAAGTCTTTACAATGGATCAGATTTTAGCTCTTATTTAAATCGATATAAATACAAAAGCTCACTTATGAGTATTTTGCTACGTTTGATAACAGATGCAATATTTTTGCCAAATTTTGGTATAAATCTATAAATACATATATATATATATATATATATATATATATAGTCTTTCGGGACGGTCATTTTTTTTTTTGGCCAAATAAACACACGCACTATATATTCGTTCTTCACTCGTTTATTACTGCTCTTATTTTTTTAACTCATGTCCATTGTCCAGAAGATGTGTAACGAAAGATTTCCGGACAATGGACATGAGTTAAAATTTGAACAGTAATAAGCGAGTGAAAAACGAATATATAATGCGTGTGTTTATTTTGGCAAAAAAAAAAAAATGACCGCCCCGAAATACAATATTTGTTTCAACACACGGTTTCACATCAGGAATCTTGCAATACAAATTTATAAACGTGTATACACACTACAGGACAATTCTGCCATAAGCATCTTCCTATTGTACTGTTTTCATTTTTAATATACGTAGAAAATGTTTGTCAGATTTTTCATTGAAACATTAGTAATTAAAATTGTGTAATTACTAACGAGAGTTAGATCACACTGGATCTTTAGTAACGAAAGCACAAACCACACATTTATAGCAATATTATGAAAACAATGGAAAAAGTTCTATTTTGGACAGAATATAAAACCCAACATTACGATAGTACCCATATATATGTAATTATATATATACATACACACATACATATTTGTGTGTGAGCGCGCGCGTGTATGGCGAAGAACGAAAAACAAAATCCCATCAACAAAAAGTCAGAATATGTTCACATGGGTTGGAGACAAGAGGAGGATACATCTTATGGAAAACTTGCCTCAACAAGTTTCAACTGACCCATGTGTATACATGTGCATGTGTGTGTGTGTGTGTGTGTGTGTTTACCGACAAATATATGAATGCATATTTTTTCTGATT